>NC_056742.1:295859072-296051549 GCF_019279795.1 Protopterus annectens
GAAAAGGCTTTTCTTCGTTTAAATCGCACACCCTGGACCACCAAAGGAACTCCTTCTGGAGGCAGGGGATCAGAGGAATCAAAGTGTCCAGATCTTGGTAATGCTGAGACCATACACTTTTCAGGTACCATTGAAGCTTTCTCATATGAAGCCTTGCATTTGGAATTAACAGAATGCATGAAGCCATATAGCCCAGTGCCTGCAGGAATTTCCTTGCAGTGAGCTGAGGTAAGGTTGCCAAGGTTTTGAAAATTGAAGCCAGCTGTATTTGTTTTTCTGGCGAAAGGAAAGCCCTTTGTAAGGTTGTATTTAGGAGGGCTCCCAAAAATATCATTTGTTGAGAAGGAACCAATTGGGACTTTTTTATGTTCACTGAAAATCCCAGGAGGAGGAAGAGACGTTGAACAAAATCCAGATGTTGAAGTAAAAGGTCCTTGCTGTCTGCCTGGATAAGGCAGTCGTCCAAATAGGGGTAAATCTGAATCCCCTGAAGTCTGCAATAAGCCACTACTGGGGCCAGGCACTTGGTAAAACCCTGGGCAGTAGATAAACCAAAGGGCAGTACAGAGAATTGAAAGTGCCTCGAGCCTGCTTTGAATCTGAGGAATTTCCTGCGTTTCTGCCTGATGGGAATGTGTAAGTAGGCCTCCTTTAGATCCAATGTTACCATCCAGGCGTCCTGGGAGAGTACTGGAAGCAGTTGTTGTAGAGTAAGCATTTTGAATTTTGGAATTTCCAAAAAAGTGTTTAACACTGAAAGGTCCAGAATAGGTCTCCATGAGTTTTGTTTTCTTGGAACCAGAAATAGTCTTGAGTAAAAGCCTCTTCCCTTTTCTGAGAGAGGAACAGGCTCTATGGCTCTCATGGCCAGTAGAGCATCCACTTGATTTAAGGCCTCTGCCCATTGATGTTTTGGCAGATCTGGCCAACCAATAACCCTTGGCAGAGTATGAAAATGGAACTTGTAGCCTCTTAAAATCACGTCCAATACCCATTTGTCCTGGGTAATATGAGCCCAATTTCTGTAAAGAGAAAGCTTTCCTCCGAGAGGGGCATCCAGGTGAGGGGATCCTGAAGCCCAACCGAGAGAGTCATTGAGTCTGCTTCCTTTGAGATTGGGATCTGTCTTCTCCCCTTCTAGGTGAAGAAGCAGTCCATTGTCTGGATCTGTAAGAGGCCTGAGCTTGACCACGACCTCTGGAGCATCTATATCTTCCCCTTTGAGGCCTGTCAGACGTGGGAAAGGACCAATTTTTGGAGGGCCAATTCCTGGAAAATCTAGGAGGCTGAACTTGTAAGAAATCTTTCACAGTCTGCATAGATTTTGCCTTTTCTTCCATCTTTTTAATAACCTCTTCAGCCTTGGATCCAAATAAAACATCATGCTGAACAGGGGCATCTAGAAGTTTAGCCTTAACCTGTTCCGGCAAACTTTGTTCTCGAAGCCAGGCATGTCTCCTAATAACAGTACCAGAGGCTGCGGCCCTGCAAGAAGCTTCCAAAGCATCAAAACCACAATGCAAACTATGCTTGTTTACTTGTTCAGTTGCATGCAATACATCCTGCAATTCCTTATCCTCTGCACATGCCGGAGAGGTAGCAAGCTTTTGCTTCAAAACAGACAAAAGAAATTGCTGATACTTAAACATATGAAACTGGCAATTTAAAACCCTAATAGCAAGGGTAGCAGAAGTATATACCTTTTTACCCCACCTGTCTAAGGCACGAGAATCCTTCTCGAAGGGAATAGGATTTTTGGAAGAAGCAACCTTAGCAGCCTTAGAACCCTGAGAAATAGTTTCAGGATCCGCAGAAGGGTTCTTGAATAAGAATAAATGAGAATCAGGGACCCTGTAAAATCTATCAGGCTTAGAAGGAGCAGGGGGCATGGAATCAGGATTCAAATTAGCCTCAGAAAAGGCATCATCCACAATATCAAGAACAGGAGGAATAGCTAAAGGCCTGTGTTGAGGAAGAAGAAGGAATTCCCTAAGCCTCTTCTTGGAAGCAGAAAAATCCTGACCTTCCCAATGAAAATGTTCCCTCATCTCATGTAAGGTCTCCCCAAGAGAAATCCTCAGGCGGAGAAGCAGAGGGCAGGGAATCCTCTGCATCCGAATCCTCATAAGGAGGAAAGGAATATTCCTGATCAGAGGAAGAAACAGAAGATACAGAAGCCTGGTCAGAGGAATCCAAAGGAACATCCTGTCGAGGCCTTTTCTCTGGAGGGGGGTGAGAACCCCTAATCATTGTAAGCAAATCCTCAGCCATCCTTAGCAATTGCTTCTGTGTCTTGGGAGTAGCTTCAGAAGTAGCTGGAGCAGAAACTTTAGGTTTAACTGGAGTCTTGGACTTTGCCTTTGTCTTTGAAATGGTGATGTGAGTAGGCCTGAATACCCCCTCAGAAGCCGGTACCTGCACAGCGGTTCCGGACCCATCTAAGGTTGCGACGTCCGAAGGTCCTGCAGCAGATAAAACAATAGGCCTTGACGGCTCCCCATGGGAGTCCGTATCGGCCATCGGTTCAGAAGTGCCGGACGACAGGGGCTGCAAAAGCGCCTCACTGACGACAGCCGAACCGGACGCTGGCTCCAGCTGCGACGAATCCTGTTTGGACCTCGGAGGCCTGTCCTTGTCTTTGCACTTCTTTTGAATTCCGGTAGAATCCGACGACATTCTATAATTGAAGCGTCTGCCAAAGTAATTTAAAGCCCAGTCGTACCGACGCTTAATAGTGCGAATTGAACCTGGCACAGAACCGACAACAAGAAACGTCGTGGTCAGGGCCTAAGCAAGGTAGACAGTAAGAGTGGAAATCTTTATGAGGTATCTGTTTTCCACACGTTATACAATTATTAACTTTTCTGACATCGGAGGAACAAGAAAAAGATTCCCCAACGGGGTACTTAGCTTTGAGAAGAGAAGTAAGAACTTTGGACCGACAGCAATCAAATGCGTAGATCGAAAATCGCCAACCAACGACTTGCGAACTGCTTTCCACCGCACGGCAAGAAAGACTGGAGAAGATGGCGTCGGCTGAGGGCTATGTACCAGAGCGTACTGACGTCAGGGTACTAGCTTGTGCAGCCGACGCCGGACCCAGACTTTGTGATTCTGGCCGACCTCGGGCTGCCTGCCGGCAGGATCACCCCACAGTTATGACTGCAACAGTGAAACACGAAGAACATCTGCTGAAGTATGTAAGATGTACTCCCCTTTACTGGAGAGCTTCAAGAAGAAAACTGGCAGATGAACAGACTGATTTAAGTTTGACTGGGATGCCACCTTAGGTAGGAAGTAACCCCTATCATTATGGAAGATCAGCTGAGAAGGTTTAGCAGAAAGGGCTTATAATTCTGAAATTCCCTTGGCTGATGTAATTGTTACCAAAAGAGTAGTTTTCCAAGAGATAAATTTGATATCTGATGTTGCTACTGGTTCAAAAGGTGCTTGTATCAACATTTCTAGCATAATACTAATGTTCCGAGGAGGCATAGTATTTTTAGTAGGTGGTCTGAGAAGGAAGGTCTCCTTTAGGAAGGCTTTTGAAATCTTAAGGGAAGCTGTGGAGGAATTGTTGACACCTGCATGGAAATTGGAGATAGCTGCTAACTGTTCTTTGATGGTGAAGTAGTGCAGCCAACATGAAATAATTCTGAAAGGAATTGTAATATGGTAGGAACCAAAGCTGGAAATGGATCTAAACCTCTAAAATTATCCCATATGAAAAATCATCTCCATTTACTGTGGTACACTTTAGTAGTAGAAACTTTCTGTGAAGCTGGTAGAATGTGAACCACCGCAGGGGGCTAATCTCAAAACTGAAGGAACCAAGTGGTTAATTTTATGGATTTCTGATCCAGAAGAGGCAATCTGAAGGATGAGACAGAAGATCTGGAAAATGGTCCAGCATCCAGGGAGGATTAATTAGTAGAGGCCATAGGAATGGAAATCATGTCTGTCAAGGCCAAAAGGGGGCTATGCAGATTACTCAGGCTTTCCACATCCTTGCTTTCTGTAGGAATTTGTTCAGTAGTGGAAGGGGAGGAAAGGCATACAGGAGTCCCTGAGGCTAATGATTGACAACAGCATCTCTCGGTGGTTGTCCCTGTGGAGGGATCAGGGTGAAGTAATTTCTGCATTTGTTGTTGAAATAGAATGCAAAAAGACTGCAGCAAGGCTGCTCCCAAAAACTGAAAATCTCCACTGCTACTACTTAGTTTAGAGACCACTCATGTGGCATCAGAATAGATCTGCTCAGTCTATCAACTAGCACACTGGAGTTCCCTAGGATGTGCATAGTGATCAGAAAACTATGCGAAGGTATCACTCATTACCATGCCCTCATGGCCTCCCTGTGTAATGGATAGAGGTGTGTTCCCTCTTGCTTGTTAAGTACCATTCTACTGAAGTACTGTCCATCTGAAGGGCTATCACACCTCTAGGGAGAGTATCCTGAAGGGCCTGCAATGTTAGAAGGATCTCATCATCTCATCATCTCCAGAATGTTAATGTGAAGATTCACTGCTGTTTGTGTCAAAGAACCTTGGGTAGTCATTCCCTCGAAATGCCCTCCCCACTCTAAGAGAGAAGCATCTCTGGTTATCACCACTACAGGAGAATCCCTCACAAAGGGGAGGCCTTCTGTGAGAGAAGGGGATGTTATCCACCATGACACATGACTTCTGCAAATTGGAGTGATCCTTATCTTTGCAAGGAGTGGGTGATGATTTTGAGACCAATGTACAAGCTAGTGTTCATTGATGAATTCTCATGTGGTATCTTGCTAAGGGTACCAGTAGTACAGAGGATGCCATTAGGCTTAGCATCCAAACTACAAATCTTGCTGGGGAAAAAGATGCCTTAGTAGGGCTGAGGCTGTTGTATGAATGAAAAGCACTTTGTGAGGGGTTAAGCTGACAATTTGAGAGACTGTATCTAGGTGACATCCAATGAACTCTAGTTTTTGAGTAGGGGTGAACTGAATCTTTACCCATCTGATGGTGATGCCAAGCCTCTGAAGTAAATGGAGCAAGAGGTCTCTGCATTGGCACAATGTTAGACTCAAGGTAGCTGTTAGCAAGCAGTTGTCTAGATATGGGAAGACATGGACCCCAACTGATGGTGTCATGCTACTACTACTGCTATTATCTTGCTGAACATCATGGAGACTGTGGTGAGGCCAAATGGCAGAGCTCTGAAGTGATGACGACTGGTTCCCAACCGGAAATGAAGAAATCAACTTGAACATGTCTCTATCTTTATGTGATAGTAAGCATCCTTGAAATCTTCTGAGCACATCCAAGTGCACTTCCTCAACAGAGGCAAAATGTAATGAACTGTGACCATCTGGAATTATCTGTTTTACTAACTGGTTTAGATAACTCAGGTCCAAAATTGGCCTGAGTTTCTGTCTTCTTTGGAACTAAAAAGAATCTTGACTAGACTCTGGATCCTTGCTGGACTTTGGGGACCGGTTGGATGAGACTCTTTTTCTAGCAGCTTTGACATTTCTGCTACTACCAGTTCCTCCTGACTGGGTGGAACATCGGGAGGTTTTCTTCTTTGTTTCGAATAAAGGGAAAATGGAATTTTGTAGCCTCTGGAAATAAAGTCTAGCACCAAAGAACCTGTTGTTATGCTCTGCCAGGCTGAGGGGTGCAAAACAAAATGCTCCCCAACTACCTCCTCAGTGCAGCAGATGGGCAATCTCTCAGAGTAACAAAGGGTTTCTCAACTAAAGGTCTTCTGAAACCCTTATTTTGCAGTCCATTTCTGCTCCTTTTTTTTATGTCCTCCCCCACTGCCAAGGGGAGGCCTATCACTAGAACAGTCTTGGTTAGATCCTTGTGATTTCCTAAACCACATCATCTTCTCAGACCTCTGATTCTTGGAAAAGAATCTCTAAGGAGTGGAGAATAGGATGCCAACATCAGTGAGGATCTTACCATCTTGCTGACTTCTAGTTAAAGTCTCTTTCACCTAGGGTCTGAATAAGGAAGACCCATCAAAGGGGGCATTAATGAAAGATATCTTGAAACTTTCCGCAAAGTCACAAAGATGAACCCAGGCATGTCGGCAAATATTAATGCCGGTGTCTGCTGCTCTCACTGTACCATAGGCTGCATTGGACATTAGCTGCATAGCCATGTTAGAAGATGACTGTAAGATCAAAAGCTGAGATTTTCTGGATATCTGCAAGCAGGACCCCTTTGAGAGATTTGGAGATCTCCTTAGCCAAATCCCTCTGAAATCAAGCAACATGAGCTAGTTAGTTCAGCACCCACAAGGTAAAGGACTCCATAGCATATGTATGTTTCCAAAACAATCCAATGCCCTGGAATCCTTGTTGGGGGATGAACCGAAGTGCTCTCTTCTGAGAGTTTTTTTTTTTTTTTTGTTCACTGCAGCTACCACCATTGCGTCTACACGTGGCCCTTTGCTCCAGTGTTTTCTATCAGCAGGCGCAGATATGATTTTGTCAGGTTTCTTAGGAATTGCTTTAACCACATCCATGTCCTTCCATGCCTGTTGTGCCATCAAGGTCAACTAAAGAGTCACCAGGTGAGGGGTATCACTCAGGATGTTGATGGGCTGAAACCAAAGGCCTCCTGGAACTCAGACTCTTCCAGAAAAGGATCAATTGTGAACCATTCCTGATTCTGATTCATCAATTCAAGAATTTCAGCAAAGGAGTCATCATCAGGTGGGGACCCGGGGGATCCTTCTTCTTCATCAAAGTCTGTGTTGTCAATGACAGACTCCAGAGATGAGTCAATGTGCTTCCACTTACATGTCTGTTAATGGTGATCCTGCTCTGTGGGAAAATCAGATAGTTCCAAATCAGACAGGGAGCTTATTACATAAGCATCCTTGAGTCTAGATTCTGACAGTCCTTGTCTAAAAGAATGACAAAAGACAGGGCCACCTTCAGCACAGAGCTCGTTTGGTGCCAGTCTGGGTGAAGGCAGCTTATTCCTTGGAGTTGAGGAACTCTTTGGCTTTAAACTCAGAAGGGACCCCTCAGAACTGAAAGGCCTCAACTCCAAAGATGATCTCGGTGCTGAACTATCAAGTGCCGAGTCACCATGAGGTAAGGATGGTTCCAAGATTCTTGGTGTCAACACCTCCTCCCAGTCTGTGCCACCAAAGTCCCAGCCCCAAGGATCTGATGGCTCCTAGTGCATCGGGGCTGACAAGAGAAAGGCTCTATTCAAGTCAAAGTAGAGAATGGTTTCATCCCAGATCCAGTTACCTTAGGACAAATCGGCACTGAAGCCACCAGACGCAAAGGTCAGACTGGTGCTGGAACTTGTAATGGAGGAGTAGTTGGCTCTGTGCTCAGTACATTCAACAGTAATGGCACCAAGATAACACTGAGCTGAATTTGATCTCTCAGAAATCTCATCACTCTGTCAACGTCCTGTTCTGAAAGGCTCCTGTTAAGAACAGGTGGAAGCAGCAAGACATGAAGGTCTGGAAGGTTCTCTTGTCCTGTAATACTGGTGAATGCAGCCTAAGACTCACTAGCTCTGGTGAGAACTGGGGCCGATCATGAGCCGAATGGATTTGAGAGGCCAACGGATCCAAATGTTGAGGAATCTTCAGATCTGATTCAGGAGCAGGAGTCAGATCCAGTAATCTTTTTCTCGACTCTTCTTGCTTTTCAGTATTTATATCCTTATCTTTAGATTTTGCTTTAGATTTATACTTGTCTGATTCTCTACTCTTCTTCTGCTTAGCTATTGCAGAAGTGGAAGGAAAATTTTCAGCAGGCAAGAGATCTTGGACTATTAACTTTTCTTTTCTCTGTTGAATGGTCCTAGTGCTGAAAGAAGCACAATGCTCTGCCCACAGGCAGTAGAAGCATTTCTGGTGAGGGTTTGAGGAGGCAGCTTATGGTCGCACCCTAAACATTTTTTTAAAGCCTTGGGTCTCTGACACATCTGACCCTGCAACTAAACTAACAAAGTGCACAACAAGAACAAACAGTAGAAAAATACTATCGAAGTATTATTGACAAACTTAATTATCTAAGCGGCCTATAAAATATTAAGTTATAACTTCAACTACCCTACAAGCTTACTAATTAACTAACCGTAATATATATCTTGTCTAATCTTAAGTTTAAAGGGGGAGGAACAGAAAAGGATACAATGTTTTGGTAGACCAACATGAAAACGGAGCCCTTAAGGATGCATCTGAAATCTTCTGTGGCAAACGAGATCTGAGGTGTTGAGGGGGATTGCAGAGGATTATGGGTGGGTGGAGTCATCAATGCTCCATAGCAAAGTATTCCTAGTCAGTACCAAGGTCGGATCCTGTTGGACATGACAACGCACAGTTGAACTAGAAGAAGATAGACAATACTGGATCAACGTTTACTGTCATGCGTACTAAAGCCCAATAATGTTATATGACAAGCAACGTGTTGATTATGTTCCAAAATCAAAAAAAAGGGGTACTTTCCCCTAGCAGAAGTGGCATACATTATTTTTATTTCATTTTTTCCTCTTTATCTGCTGAAGACCAATCATCTTGGAACTCAAGAGACTCATTTGTTCCCCCTTTAGCAAGAATCTGCTGTGGAGGGCCTTCATCCAAACAACAGTCAGAGATTTTGTTTAGCCTTAACCTCCCCTGCAGCAGTCATACATCTGCAGATTCCCACAGTGTCTCCGTAATGTCTTGTACACACTTCCATGCATGACTTGAAATGTGCCTACTACTATAACACAAGTTTGGTGGGAGTGCACCTCTAAGATCTTTCTAATGCACACTCTTCAACAACCCACTCCTGTCAATCATCCAGTGGGCTAGTTTGCCCCCCCCCCCGGGCGGGATGAGTAATTGCTAGGTGGTCACTCCCACCCACTTCTCCATCTTACACCAAGATAACTCTTCATAGGCCTAAGCCACTGTTAAACCATCAATGATATGAGTTAAGGAGCTGTGTATGTGTCTGACAGCAACAAGATGAACTATGGTACGTTGCTGTTAATTCTTTCACTTCAATCAAAAAAATATGTAAAGAAAGTGGCCTTGTTTTGGGGGGACTGTAAGAGAAATTGCCTGAACACTGCCAACGATCACAGTTTAAAAACTGTGATCTAGCTTGTCAGTAGCAAATTGCAATATGAATGTGTGTGTGTGTGTGCATGAGAGGGGTGTGAGTAAAAAATAATCACAACATATATCTTTGGACTACTGAAGTGAATTACTCACAGTTAAGTGTACCCTATCAGAGTTGCTGGAACAGTATATTACTGAAAGACAATGAAAATGAAACTTATGTATTTACCATAAGGTTATCAGATCTGATAGGATCCAGAGACAGCACTTCAGACTGGAAAAAGACACAAAAAGCTGATCAAGTTTCCTGATGTGTTTCTTACTGTGCAAGTAAAATCATAAATGGTGGTGCAGACGCAAACAGTGAAGAATGTATTCATCCTTTTTCCTGAACTTTGGTAAAAACACTAACAAATGAATAGATTAGTTTAATTTAGACTCAGAGACCACCTTAGGCAAAAAAGGCTGACTTAGTTCATAATGATACATAGTCCTTGTGAAAAATTACATAAGGGGACTAACATGAAGCTGTGACATTTGTTTAACAGAAGTCACTGAAACCAAGAAGAGTTTTCTACATTAGCAGCAGGCTCAAAGGGAGCCTGTAACACAAAAGACAAATGCCAGAGAGGAAAATAATCTCTCAATGGGACCCTGAGAAGAAAGGTTCCCTTCAAAAAGGCTTTAGAAAGTCTTAAGGAAGCTATGGAAAATTATTGTAGCCAATGTGAAAATCGGAAATGGCTGCTAACTGAACCTTGATAGTAAAGTAGCTCACCTCCAATTAAAAAAAGACCAGCTAAGAAGTCCAAAATTGCATCTAAGTGTGCCAAATAAGGTTCCAGGCATCTAGAAATGATGCAAATACTAAATCTCCTAAACTTCCTGCCATAAATTTTCCTGGGAGAACAAATTTGAGATGAGGAAAGAATATGAACCACTCTGACAGACAGCTTGGGATTTCTCATCATCGTTGTAAGTGCAGGAACCAAGAGTCAGTTTGAGATGTGGGTGAGGCTGGCCTGATGGGTGTGACATTAGATCTAGAATTTGAATCCAGAACCCAAGGAAGGTGAACAAGGGGAGGCCTCAGAAAGGGGAACAAAACTTGTCTGGGCCAAAAGAGGGCTATGATGATCACAGTCACCTTGCACCATGTTGCTTTCTGTAAAAAAGTTACTATCAGGGGAGTTGGTTGTATGCCCAAAGGAGACCCAAAGGCCAATCATGGACCACAGCATCCCTTGGAAACTGTCCCTTGTAGGGGATCAGGGAAAAGAACTTGCTGAACTTTGTGTTTTAATGTGTTGCAAACAGGTCTCAACAAGACTGGCCGCATCAGCTGAAATTTTCCATCACTACTGCTAGACTGACTGACCACTCATGAAGCATTACAATACTCCTGTTCAGCTTGTCTGTTAGGTTCTTGGATTTCCCCAGGGATGTGCATTGCAGTCAGAAAGAGATGGGAAAACATAACTCGCTGCCACATTCTCATAGCCTCTTGACAAAGTAGGTTAAAGTCAGGTTCTGCCTTTGTTGTTGACATACCAAACTATAGCCATATTGTCAGTCTGGGTCAATATCACACCTTTGGGGAAGCAGTCATGAAAAGCCTGCAATGCCAGATGGAAAGCTCTCATCTCCAAAACACGAATGTGCAAATTGGCCTCTAAATGTGACCAAATACCCTGGACCATTCTTTCTTCAAAGTTCCCCCACAGTCCATGAAGGAAGTTTCTGTAGTTACCATGGCTAAGGGAGGGGAAAGGATGAAGAGGCAACTTGACAAACCACTGTTGGATGTCATCCACCAGCAGGTGTGCTGGTGACAATCTTCCATTAATCTTATGAGCAAATGCATAGAATGAGTTGTCAGAGACCAACGGATGGAGAGAATCCCATGAAGAACCTTCATGAAGAATCTGGCCAAGGGAATTAAAGAGAGAGCAGCCGCCATCAACCCAAGGTGAAGGATGAGAAAATAGGTGGCCTCTGAGAAGAACCTGAAGGGTCTGAAGACATAGAGGTGATAGCCTTGATAAGAGAAGCCTTAAAATCTGACTGGTTGTGTCCAGATAACAACCTGTGAATTCCAAAGCCTGGACTAGCTGTAGCTTGGATTTGTTCAAGTTCACAGTAATCCCTTGCGCTAGGCACAGATGGAGCAAGAAGTCTCTCACCTAAACTACTGGTGCCCTTGAAGTTGCCATAAGAAGCCAATAGTCCAGGTAAGGGATGTGCCAGAACTGACACCGGACCTGCACTGTTACCACTGCCATGCTTTTAGTGAGCACACAAGGAGGCTGTGGTGAGACCGACGGGCAGTGCTTGAAACTGATAATGACTGCCTCCCAGCCAAAAGTGTAGAAACCTCCAGGAATGCCTGGCTATCATTACATGACAGGAAGCATCCTTGAAGTCCACAAAGTATATCCAGTCATCTTTCTTCAACAGAGATAGCATGGACAGCACCATTACCATCCAGAAATTTGCCTGTTTAACAAAACATTTAATCTACTTTGGTCCAAAATGGACTTGAGGTCCTTGTCTTTTTTTTTTTTTTTTGTATGTGTATGAAAAAGAATCTTAAATAGACACCAGATCTCCCCTAGTTTGGTGGGATCTCCTGGGCAATTTAACTGTCAGTTTATATATTTCTCTTACTATTTCCCTTCACTGCTGGAGTGGAATTTCCTGAACTGATTTTTGCCATTTAGTTGAAACAGAAAAGGGATCATGTAGCCTCTGTTAAGGACTCATTATCCGTGATGATGGCCTCCCAAGCTTGACGGTGACAGCCAAATACCACCCAACCCTGGACTACCAATAGAGTGCAGAAGCTGAGTAAAGCTTCAAGAGCGCTGAAAGGGTTTATCAGAAAAGGGTCCCCTAAAAGCTTGATTTTGCAGACTGCTCCTGGTCTAGGGTGGCATTCATTGACATTCTGCACCTCTGCCCTAGGGGAGGTACTATCACCTGGAGTGCCTTGAACAAAATATTGGGACGTCAGGAAATAAGTACAGTTGTGTAAAATCTTGCCATAACAGTAGATGGCATTTTCACTGCTGCAAAATTCTTCACATTAGGGACCTCCTGCCAAGGATAGCCCAACATCTGGACAGTATACCAAAACCTTTAGATCTTGTATGTGCCGTACATCACATATATGCTCCTCATACAGAGCATAGGGCATAAAGGTGGCATGTAGATGCATTTACCCAGACTAAATTGCACCAGTAGAGAACAATCTTCAAAGAATAAAAGAGGCTTTGCACATCTAGAAGAACAAAATGTATATGGAAAAGGTAGACCCACTGCCAGGAGAGGAACCAAAACAAAGCCCAAAAGCAAAAAAAAAGTTAGAGGAAGGCAGCGAATACTGCAAAAGTGAAGAGAATGACATCTGTTGTTAAAGCAAGATTTTACTCAACTGTACTATGTCTTGCTGTATCACTGTTATAATATTCTTCACAATAGGGAGAGTAAAAAAATCTCCAAAAAAGTACTGGGAGGTGGAAGACTGGGAAAAGCCCTCACAAGCCCATGCAGAACGGCTCTAGCAAAACCTGCTATTGTCCTAGAAACCATGTCCAATTTATAAAGCTTAGTAAAGGTATGCACTGAAGACCAAACAGCAGCTCCAAGAATGGAATTGCTGTCCATCCCTCTTGAAGAAAGCATCAGAAGAGGCAACAGTCCTAGTAAAGTGAGCTCTAACAGAAGTAGACACACAGATGCCATGAAAAGAATAACGAAAGAAAATGGCCTTGTATATCCAGGAGGAGATGGTTTGCTTAGAAACAGCCAAACCAAATGCCCTGAGATGAAAAGAAAAAAAAAGCTGGTCAGATTTATGAATGGCCTTGCTTGTATCCAAATAATGCTGAGCTTTCTGTTCAAATCCAAGGTATGAAGGATCTTCTCACTAGCAAACTGAGGAGAAAGAGAAACAGAAGGAAGTTGTACTGATTGATTCAGAGACTCACTAACAACTTTGGGCACAAAAGAAGGATTAGTATGAAGGGACACCCTGTCCCTGTGAAAATCTACAAAAGGGGGTTTGGCAATAAGGGCCTGAAACTCAGAAACACTCTCAGAAGTAACAGCAAGTAATAAGACAGTCTTCGAGGTTCAATGCTGAAGAGATGCTGAATCTGCAGGCTCAGGAGAAGCCCAGTTCATTTTTTCTAAAACAGAATTAAAGTCTCAAGGAGGAGGCTTCCTTGGGAGCCTAAGATGCAGGACACCTTAAGAAACTGTTTGACCTCAAAGCAAGAAGCCAGAGGAGGATTCAGGGGCAGACAAGTAGAAATACCCAGCAGATGGGCCTTTACAAAAGAACAGGCCAAGCCAGACTGCAGCAACTCATACAGATAGGAGAGAACCAGAGACACACCAATGGAAAAAGGTCCTGGTTATGAGCATTGCACCAGACAGAAAACCTTTTCCATTTGGTCATACAAGACTTTCTGGTTGCAGGTTTTCTTGCCGCCTGTAAAACCATGAGCATGTTCTCAGAAAAGTGGTGTCTAAAAGGGATCAAAACCCTGGAGTGGACAAGTGATTATATATGAGTGAGCCTTTGCTCTGTGTGAGGAAGTCCAACTGGTAAGGTAAGCTGTGGTTATTGCTCCAGGCCAGATGCATTAAGAGGGTGACCCAGTGCTTTCTTGGCTGAAAAGGAGTCACTAGCAAAATTTTTGGGGAGTCCAGCTAGATCTTCTGCAGGAATCTTGGAAGAAGGGGGGGAAGGAAGGAATCCCCTTCCAAGGAAAAGATAGGGCATCCGTCTTCCACACCAGATGGCATGGCACTCTGGAACAGAAAAGAAGGAGCTGCCTGTTTGGAGGGATGCAAAAAGATCTACCTGAGGAAGACCCACCAATGGACTATGTGCACAAACATGTCTCTGTGAAGCATCCATTCGTGAGTCTGTGTTTTGGACCTGTTCAAAGAGTATGACAACTGATTCCACTCTGACGGAATATACACCACCCGAAAAGTTAACTGATCACTAAGAGACAGATTCCAAGCCTGAAGGACATCATTCACTCCAGAAGGCAAGACATTGTGCTCCCTTGCTTGTTGATATACCACATAACTCTGGTATTATCCATGTAAATCTTCAGAGAGCCAGGAGACAGCATGGGGGGAAAGCATGTAGGGCCAGAATCAGAGCTCTCATCTCTTTGATGTTGATATGGCTTGACGTCTGATGGGGGACCAGAGACCTTGAACTTTCAGGTGACCACAGGATGCCCCCCCACACCATGTCTGAAGCATTGAACTGTTCCCGAGAAGGAAATGGAGGATAAAAGGGCAGGAATAGGTTGTGGGTAAGTTGCAGAATCCACCACTCAAATCCCCACTTTAGACAAGGAAGGAGAGGCACACTGAAAACCAGAGGGTGGCAATGCTGAAGCCAAATTGACTTAAGGTACCAGTGAAGATTCCACATGTAGAGTCTGGCAAAAGGGAGCACTGGAATAGAAGAGGCCCTGAATCCCAGTTTGAAGAAAGACTAACTGGAATAGCAGGCAGAGGAAGAAGAGAATGAAAGAAAGCTGCCAAGGACAGAACTTTTGGAGGTTAAAAGAGGCCAACACTGGCACTGTTTGAATCCTGCACCCCAGATACACATGATCCTGAGTGAGAGTCAGGGCAGCATTTTCAAAGTTAATAGTGAACCCCAGACCTTGGAGGAGAGATATGGTGAACTTTTAAAAGGACACTGGGAGTGTGGTGTCTGAAGCGGCAGGTCATCTAGATTAGGAAAAATCTGAATGCCTTGGAGACTACAAAAGCAATCACAGGAGCTAGGCATTTTGTGAACACCTTTGGGCAGTAGAGAGGCCCAAAGGGCAAAGAAGAGAAAGTACAGTTGTGTACACTTACCATAAATGTAGATGTTAGAGTGTCTTCACTGTTGCAGTCATCACATTTGGGTTATCTAATTGCAGTAGCCCTCAGTTGGCCTGATTATCAAAGTCTTGGGTATTTTGTCGGTTGCTGTCTCATCTTCCATGAATGAGGTAGTCAGGGGTATAAAGCATGCAGCCGACGCCATTACATCAGTTTTTTTTGCCACAGTTGTCAGGTGACCCCCTTCTTAATGGGAAGCAATTAAATATATATACAAGGTTATACCTCCAACAAAAAATTAAATACACCAAAAAGCTTTTTAGTATAGTACAGAAAAATAGAGATATAGCCAAAAGAAGTCAGGGGGCTGGAGCGAGGGTAACCAGGACTACAACAGTGAATACACTCGAACATCTATATTTATGGTAAGTGTACGCAACTGTACTATGTTCTTCATGTTTCACTGTGGCAGTCATCACATTTGGGTAGATTCCCAAAGCTAAGGATGGGAGGAGGAATTTAGATAGCATTAGGACCAGCTATAAGGCCCTGCAAGACTGCAGTGGCACAGTCAGCTCTGGATTTAGAGAAAATTGGCAAATGGTAATACTTGGTGAAAGTATGTACAGAACTCCAGGTAGCAGCTTCTAGGATGTCTCTGGTAGGGACACCTCTGAGAAAGACTGCACAGGTAGATCCAGCCCTGGTTGAATGGGGTCTAATCCCCTGTGGGATAGGTTTTCCATGGTGCTTACAGCAGAAATGAATGCAATGGCCTATCCATTTAGAAATGGTTTGCTTGGAAATGGCCTTCCCCTCTCCCCCTGCAGCAAATGGCACCAGCAGTTTTTCAGATTTCCTTTGAGGTTTAGTCCTGTCCAAGTAAAATTTAAGTTGCCTGTGCACATCTAAGGAGTGCAGTATCCATTCCCCTTTACTCTGTGGATTAGAAAGGAAGGTTCGCAAATGAATGGACTGATTAAGAGCCAAACTGGATACCATCTTGGGCATGAAGGAGGGATTGGTCTTGAGAGACACCCTGTCCGAATGAAAGATGATGAAAGGCTCCACTGCCACAAGGGCCTGTAATTCAGATACCCTTTTGCTGAAGTGATGGCTAAAAGGAAAGCTGTTTTCCAACAAAGGAATTTTAACCCTGCAGTTGCAGCTGGCTCAAAAGGAGGAAGAGTGAGTTTTTCCAAGACAAAATTAAGGTCCCAGGCTGGAGTCGGGGCTCTCCTGGGTGGTCTTAAATTTTTGGCCCCTCTGAGGAACTGCTTGAGCAGTGGGTGAGAAAAGAGGGGTGGTTCTGTGTTGTAATGAGCTGAAATGGCTGAGGTGTGAATTTTGATGGAGGAAAAGGAAAGGCCCTTGTGAAGCATCTCAGTTAAGTATTGAAGAATCTGAGGTAAATTGGGCGCTGCTGTGGCCATCCCTTGAGTTTGGTTCCAAGCACAGAATCTTTTCCATTTTTCAGCATAAGATTTTCTAGTACTAGGCCTCCTTGCCTCCAAAATGACATCCATCACTTGTTTACTGAGGGATGGTAATGGAGAGATTGGGTAATTAGCCAGGCTGCCAGGTTCAGGGTTTGAAGCTGGGGGTGCAGAATCTGGCTCTCCTGCTAAGACAGCAGGGTAGGGGTCCGAGGTAGGTTCTATGGGGCCAGCTGTGACACACTGCGCAAGTGGGGGTACCAGTGTTGACGTGGTCAGTCTGGTGCTATCAGTATCATCCTTGGTTTGTCCTGTTTGATCTTTAGTTGTACTTTGGAGAGAAGAGGCAGAGGAAGAAAGGCATAAACTGATAGATTTTTCCAGCTGAAGGACAGAGCATTCACTTTCCAAGCTCATTTGTGGGGAGTCCTTGTGCAGAATTTGTCCAACTGGTAGTTCTGGGGGGAGGTAAACAGGTCTATATCTGGGATCCCCCATTTATTGATCAACATGTTGAAAATCTTTGGTTCCAATTTCCACTCGTGTGGGTCCATGAGATTTCTGCTTAGTTCATCTGCCAGTGTATTTAGTTTTCCAGGCATGAATTGAGCCTGTAGATGAACTTGGTAGCTCAAAGGCTGAGTTCCACAGAGCCATGGCTAGTCTGCAGAGGGGGTAAGAATTGGGTAGCCCCCTGCTTAAGTACCACATAACAGTGGTGTTGTCCATCTTTACCATTAATTGTCCTGAAAGAATGTGGTCCTTGAAGGCTGTCAGAACATTCTGTACAGCTAACATTTCTTTTTGATTGATATGCAGGTGCATTTGACTTGGGTTCCATTTGCCCTGAATGCATGAGCCCCCCCCCCCCTGCATAGTTTGATGCACCTGATGTTAGGGTTTGGGTGGCAGGGGGTAGAGTGAATGGTAGTCCCTTGTTTTGGTGGCAGGCCTCTGCCCAACAAAGGAATTCTAACTGTAGGCAAGGTATGATAGGAATCATTGCTTCTAGATCCTGAGAATGCTGACATCATAGGCTTTTTAGATACCATTGTAGTTTCCTCATATGCAGTCTTGCATATGGAAGTAGTAGAATGCACGAGGTCATGACCCCAAGGCTTGCAGTATTTGCCTTGCAGATAGCAGAGCTTTTATGGCCACTAGTTTGAAGTAAGTTGTCAAATGAATTTGTTTCTCTGGCATAAGGAAAGCCATCTAGGAAGTTGTGTTCAGGCTTGCTCCCAGGAATATAATTTGTTGACAGGGTACCAGATGTGATTTCTTTTCATTTATAGTGTACCCCAGACACGTTAACACCTGTTGTACAAATGCCAAATGATTCAGAAGTATGTCCTGACTTTCTGCCTGAATTAGACAATCGTCCAGGTATGGGTATATTTGAATATTTCTTTGTCTGCAAAATGCAATGACTGGAGCTAGGTACTTTGTGAATACCCTAGGCACAGTAGATAAGCCAAAGGGCAGTGCAGAGAACTGATAGTGCATGCAGCCTGCCTTGAAGCGTAGGTATTTTCTGCATGATTCCCTGATTGGGATGTGCAGGTAGACTTCCTTTAAATCCAGTGTTGCCAACCAGGCATCTTTGCCTATCATGGGAAGCAACTGGTGAAGAGTTATAGCATCTTGAATTTTGGAATCACCAAAAAGGTGTTTAGGATAGGCAGGTCCAGGATAGGATGCCATGAGTTGTCTTTTCTGGGTACCAGGAAAAGTCTTGAATAGAAACCTTGTCCCTTTTCCTCTTCCGGAACAGTCTGGATGGCCTTTAATCTTAAGAGAGAGAGTACTTGTTTTGAGCCTCTGCCCACTGATTTGGGGGTAGATCTGGCCAACCATTTGGGGTTGGTAATGTGTGGAAGTGAAATCTGTATCCTTGGGAAACTATGTTTAAAACTCATTTGTCCTGGGTAATGAGTTCCCAGTTTTTTGCTTGCAGAGCAATCTTTCCCCCTAAAGGAGCAGTCAGTTGAGAAGTGCTTGGAAGTTTTAAAGTTAAGTCATTGAGACAGCTTACCATAGGGGGAGTCTTACTACTCCCTGATTTGGAAGTGGGAGCCCCCCCCACTGCTTAGTCCTGTGCGCACCCTGGGACTGAAGCCTGGGTGTTCTGCTGGTTCTGGGTTTGAACTGAGAAGGCCTGGAAGAGGCAGGAAATGATCAAATTTTTGAGGGCCAATGTCTACTAAATCTAGGAGGCTGTACTTGCAAGAAATCTTTAACAGTTTGCATAGATTTAGCTTTTTCCTCCATCTTTTTAAGAACTTCTTCTGCTTTGTCGCCTAACAGGTGGTCCTGATTTAAGGGAGTATTCAGCAATTTAGTTTTAACATGATCTGGCAAAGATTGCTCCTTAAGCCAAGCATGCCTTCTAAGTACAGACCTGGTGACAGCAGCCCTGCAAGATGCCTCTAGTGAATCAAAACCACATTGCAAAGTATGTTTTCCAACCTGTTCAGCAGAATGCATTAAATCCTGTAAATCCTTATTTTCAGCACAATCTGGAATCAACATCATTTTCTGTTTAAGCAATCCAATAATATGCTGCTGATACTTTAACATATGAAACTGGCAATTTAAGGCCCTGATGGCCAAGGTTGCAGAGGTGTATACCTTCTTACCCCATCCCAATCAATGTCAGGCAGAGCCCCTCACTGACCCTCTTCAAGAGAAATCTTGACGAATGGAAGGGAGATCGTATGTTTACCCCTGGGATCTCTTCTGTGTCGCTGCTTGACAGAGGTACAGTAAACAAACCTTAAAAGGGCTATCTTCTGTGACCTACTATACAGAGGCACAGTCAACTAATCTAAAAGGGTGGCAAAAGCCAAACATACTCTGGCTAGGCTTATAAATGCCCTAGGGCAGATAGCCTAGTATCAACCTATGAATCTATCCAGGGCCCTGGAATACCTATCAGAGCAGGTAGGATTTTTGGCAGTAGTAGCCTTAATGCCCTTGGGTCCTTGTGAAATGGTCTCAGGATCCGCAGTAGGATTTTTAAAAAGAAACTTGTGAGAATCAGGAACCCTGTAATATCTATCAGGTTTTCTGGGAGCAGGAGGTATAGAGTCAGGGGCCAAGCTAGATTCCAAAAAGGCATCGTCAACAATGTCTAGCACAGGAGGGATAGCTAAAGGCCTTTGTTGAGGCAGGAGTAAGAAATCTCTAAGCCTCTTTTTAGAATCAGAGTAATCCTGGCTTTCCCAGTGAAAATGCTCCCTAAGAGTATGCAAGGTTTAACCAAAAGAAAAATCCTCTGGGGTAGAAGCAGAGGGAATATAGTCCTCTGCATCAGAATCCTCATAGGTAGATAGGTCATCAGAGGAGACAGAAATTTCAGAATCCTGGTCAGACGTATCATAAGCAAATTCAGTCCTAGGTCTCAGAGGGGGAAGGTTGGCTTTCCTGATTAAAGTAATAATGTCTTCAGCCATTCTTATCATTTGTTTTTTAGGCATAGAGGCCTGACCATGTGGTTTGGGGGTCAGTTTCCTAGGTATGGTTCGAGTTTTAGGCCTAGAAGAAGAGGACGGTGTCAGTTTAATATGCAAGTCAGTAGGCCTGAATACACACTCAGTAGCCGGTGCCTGCACAGTGGCTCCGGACCCATCCAAGGTAGAGACATCCGCAGGTTCCACAGCTGAAGTATCTTGCGACATACCAGACTCCGAATGGGTCTCAGTAGAGGCCTGCAAATCTGAAGTAGCAGGTATCAGGGGCTGCGAAAGCGCCTCACTGAGTAACAGCGAACTGGCAACTAGCTTAGGAGAAGCATCGTCGGCAGCTTTGGACCTAGGCGGCCTGTCTCTGTCTTTATCTTTGCGTTTTTTTTGGAATGCCGGTAGTCGGGTGGCTTACCAAAGACATATCTGGATAATTGAACCAAGTACCAAAATATTTAGAAGAAAAATGTACCGACGACGAATAGTTTGTGGTTTAAATAAGGCACAAAACTGACAGTGAGGTACGTCGTGGTCAGGGCCTGGGCAAGGAATATAGTACGAATGAAAATCTTTATGAGTATTTGCTTTCCACAAGAAATACAATTATTGACTTTTACTGACATTGGTTTAGAGCAAGAAAAAGTTTCCTCAATGGGGTACTTAGCATTAGTTGAAAACTTCAGTTGTGAAACTCTAAAATTCAGGAGTCAGCCGACCAGCACTTGCGAAGTGCTTATGCTTCGGGCACCACACGTCAAGAATGACTGATGTATTGGCATCGGCTGCATGCTTTATATCACTGACTACCTGACGTCACGGAAGATGAGACATCATCCGATGCAGGACCCAAGACTTTGATAATCAGGCCGACTTGAGGGCTACTGCAAGCAGATAATCCACATGTGATGACTGCAGCAGTGAAACATGAAGAACATCTGAAAATGAGAGGAACAGAGAAACAAAAAAAATCCTGAAAAGAGGGTAAATAGGAATATGAAGATAAGCAACCTTCAGATCCAAAGCACCAAAAAAGCCTGAAGGAGAACCAGAGGAAACTGTGTTTGAAGAGTAAACATCCAAAAAGAAGGAACCTTGAGAAAGGTGCTGAGTAAGGAGAGATCCAGAATAAGTCTTCAAGTGCCCTCTTTCAAGGGACCAAAAAACATCCTACAGTAAAATCCCTTTCCTAACTCTAAAGGAGGGACAGGTTCAATAGTTCCTTAGTCCTCCAGGGACCCAATGACCTATGAGAAATGAGGAAGTTGTTCCAGAGGAGGTTGGGGAATCTCTAAAAAAGGAGGGAGAGACTTCCACATCATGAAGTAATGAGATGCCAATTTGGAAGACCAAGGGAAAACAGAACAGACAAGGGAACTTGGCTAAGGAGTTGGGGGGGGGTAACATGTCAAAGTGAAGCAGGCTTGTCAGAAAACTGAGGCTTCTGAGCCACAGCAGCCTGAAAGGACTTAACAGGAAGAGCTCACCTGCCATCCTTCCTGCCTTTAGTGGACTGACAATGTTGCCTGCTAACAAAAGTAGACTTAGTAGGATAGCTCCTCTGGAACTTAGGGATGGGGATACAGAAATATGTTTAAGATCCTGCAAAGCTTTGCCCATTTTCTGAAGAGAATTAAACATATCAACAGCAGTCCCAAAGAGATGTTTAGTATGGAAAGGAGAATCCAGCAACTCGGCTTTGATGTCTTCAGGTAAAGACTGCAGGCGAAGCCAAAAATAAAGTCTCATGACAGACCCAAAAGCAGCAGCGCTGGAAGATGCATCAGCAGCATCATAACTACACTTAATAAAGTGATGAGCCACTTAGAGGTTGAACCCAAAACAGAACAGAAGACTTTGTTTCAGAATCAGGGAGGTCAGAAATAACTTGACAAGCCTAGGCACTAAAGGTCAGAGCGTATCTGGTCATGTGGGTCTGATAACTGATGGATTGAAAGACTGAAGTAGAAGCAGTATAAACCTTCTTACCAATTCTCTCCATTGTTCTACTACCCTTATCTGAAGGCAGAAGCTTGGAAGAGGGCAAATGTTTAGAAGGCTTGTCAGGGGGGACTGACACTGCTAGCAGAAGAACATTAAATAAGAGCAGACAATCCTCAGGAACCTTATTGAACCTGTCAGGTTTCTCTGGAGCATGAGGCTGAGAATTAGGATACTCAGAATTAGCTTTAAAGGTGTCTAACAAAGCAGCCAACAAAGGAGATATTGCAAAAAGTTTTAGGAGTCAGCAAATCAGAAATCTTGTAAAGTCTTCTAAAGCAAATTACAAAACTAAAGCCAAGAATAACCATAAAGCACTCGTTAACTATGTATGATGCTACTTGCCAAACTGGTTGTAGATGGGATCACTCATACTACACTGGAGGATATCACCTACATTCTAGCTGACAGATTCAGCGCAAACTTCACCTCCCACCCATCCCCATCTAACATATCCCAAAGCATACCTGACATCAGAACTGTGCCTAGTATCTTTAGAGAACAAGTCAAATAAGTGCTCACCAAGGTAAAAAATACGGCCTCAGTGGGACCAGATAATATTCCAGGTTGTTTACTAAACAATCTAAAACAAGACCTAGTGGACCCACTTGGCATTCTCTTTAATCATAGCTTGAGAACTAGCTATGATCCTGCAGAATGGAGAACAGCAACAGGAATCCCCCTGCACAAAGGGGGGCCATCAGTTGACCCTGGGATCTACAGACCCATAAGTCTAACCAGCCTCATCTACAAGGCCATGGAAAGAATTATTATGGACCTTATCAACAAGGGCATAGGTGACCTCCAGTCACTGGACCCAAACCAGTTTGGCTTTGTTAAGGGTAGATCATGCTTATCAAACCTGGTAAACATCTTTGAGAATGTCACCAAAGCCACAGATTAAGATATGACAGTTCACAAAGCCCATCTTGACCTTGCCAAGGTTTCTGACACAATTCTCCACTCTGACATCATTGAGAAACTCTCCCAGATAGGGATTAACACTTACATTACTAGATGGGTAGCCATTTGGATCAACAACAGAAATACACTGTCAAAATTGGTGATTCCATCTCTACCAGTAGATCCATCAACAGTGGAGTACCACACGGGTCTGTGCTGGGACCCTTACTGTTTGGCATCTATTTCTCAGAAGTCCAGGCCAAAGTAGTTAGCCTATGACCACCAAGTTAATTTATGACTGCAAACTGGGAGCAATCACCGAGTCCCACAGTGATGTCAATATATTACAAGAAGGGCTTCACAAACGACTGATGCCAAAGCCACAGTCTAAAAAATGCATCATTATTACCTTTAGCAAAATGGAATTCCCTACAAATTATAACAATGACAGCACCCCCCCCCCCCAAGTTCCAACCCAGTAGTGCGAGGCTTGTGAACACAAGTTGATAGCAATCTGAACTTTGACCACCATGTTTCCACAATGGTAAGGACATAACATCCAGGTCAAGGGATGCTATAATTCCACTGCACTCGACCCTCATCAGACCACTAAGAGAGTATAATGCACTCTTTTGCATGTAACTCACCAATCACCTTCAGCACCTGGAGGAACCTCAGAGGTTTCTCACTAAGAAACTACAGGGACTCCAAACCATGACCTTGGTGGACAGGCTGAAAGCGCTGTCACTTTACTCTGTATGTTATAGGCTGCTGACAGGGGACTTGTGCCTGGCCTATAGGGCAATCTCCAACCCCGCCCTAATGGAAATGCTACACAGCCCCAAGTCAAATGGCACAAGACTCACTTGCTCTAGGGATCTCAACTTAGCTTGTGACATTAACAAAACATGCCGGAGAGACAGATATGGCTACCAGAGACTGCTGCTTATAGACTTCCTATTCATGTAAAACAGAGCTCCTCACTGACCCTTTTGAAACACAACCTAGATAATTGGATGGGAAACCGCAAATTCACCCTTGGGTGGCACCTATTTTCCTCATGGACACGGGTAGCCAGTGTTGATCACAGACCCCCTCTGTTCATAAACTAGTTCTGCAAACTACCCAAAAAAAAAGCAAATGGGAATACTTGGGATTAACATGGTTAAGCTTGTAAAGACTCTAGGGCCAGTAGCCTAGTAACATCCTATGAACCTATAACTGACTTGTGTATAAGATTAAAGGGACTAAAAACATTTTATCTGCTTATATCTTACTATCCATATCCATATAACAGAGCTTCCAATTTCTCAGTTTTTGTATTATCTTTTGCTTGGTCTCTTCTCACATATCCTTAGCTGCCACACTGGAATAATTTTTAATCCATACTCCTGAATACTTCATTTTATCATGTACCCATAAATATGGATATTGCTGAACCAATTTGTGTGTGGGTAAATAATTTGCTGCTATCGCCATTGTTTTAGCTTCATTAATTCTGTACTCTGAAAAGATTTGAAACTCTCTCAAAATGTTGCACAACTCTGTAACGTCCCTTTCTGGTTTTGTCAGGTATAAAAGAATATCATCTGCCGAAAGAGCCATCTTTACTTGACTACCATATCAATTATATCCTTGAATTTCCGTGTCCCTTATTTTCTTTGCCAATGGTTCTAAATATAATGTAAACAACAAAGGGGAAAGTTGACACCCCTGCCTGGTTTATCACAGAGGACCCCACCCAATTTAATTTTTGCCTCCGATCCCTCATATACCCTCCTGATCAACCTTACAATTTTATCAGGGAATGCAAATGCTTCCACTGCCCTGCTCATAAAGTCCCAGCTTACTCTGTCAAATGCTTTCTCTGCATCAAGAGCCACCAACAGCAGTGCTATTTTCATCACTGTTCTGTTAATGTTGTCAAATTCAAATGTTTGCCTCCCCTCCACAAAAACACATTGATCCATATCTATCAATTTTGCATCACTTTTGCCATTCTTTTAGCTATTATAGACATAAACACTTTATAATCAGGATTTAATATTGTAATGGGCCTGTATGAAGCTGGATCTGATGGATCTATGCCCTCTTACAGCTGCCACTGCTTTCTTCCAAGATGTTAGCACTTCTCCTCCTCTTAAAATACTGGTAAACAAAAACTTCTAGATCTTATCAGTTTTTTTCCCTCCTAGCTTCCAAACTTCCACAGGAATACCATCTATTCCTGGGGCCTTTCCTATACATTGGTTATACATCACCATTTTTATCTCATCTCCTCCTATCCTGTTGGTAATTGAGCCTTATCTACATCTAACATTGGCATCTACAAATCTTCCATAAACATTTCCATTTGTACCCTTTCTTGGTTTCCATATTTCTCTGTTTTATACAGACTTTCATAGAATTTCCGAAATATTTCTAAAATCTCTACAAGATCTCGTTACCTTCCTTATTATAGGCTTCCCAAGCTTGGTGATGGCCCTTTCTACTTTGTTTCTTGAATCACTGTGCTAAAAGTTTTTGTGCTCTAGTTATTATAAAAAACAAACAGTTGCTTAATGGCAGTCTTTCTAAACTCATGCATATTATTGAGGTAATTCCTTATTTTATGTTTGGCATTCTGCAGTTACTCCTCCTCTTGTTCTGTGAGATTCCTCCTATTCTGCAATACTTTAACATTTGTCAGTCTCTCTAAATAATTCTTGTTACTTCTTAATCACATCTCTCTCTTTTATTTCCACCCTATTTTTAAACTCCACTTTAATTTTATCCCACTCCCTAGCTATATTTTCAGAAGAAATTTCTCTCTTCTCTAATAGCTCCTGAATAATTTCCACTACCTATTTCTTAAATTCTTCTCTTTTCAGATAGGTAGGAAAGTGCCAGTGTCTCATTTTTATTTCACCATCGTGTGTTTTAATTTTAGTTATTATGAGCACATGATCTGAAATAGTTATTGGGTGGATATCAAGACCTTCAATTAAATACACGTTCCTAACTCCTACTCAACACGGTTTCCGACTCATAGCACTATGACAGCCCTCCTATCATTCCTTGAAACTGTGAATAAAGCTAGAGATTCTGGTCTCACTGTATCTACCATCCTACTCGATCTCTCCAAGGCCTTTGACACTATCTCCCATAACCTACTACTTACTGAACTTTCTAAGCTAAACCTAGCACCTTCAACTCTCAATTGGTTCACCAGCTATCTCTCAAACAGGCAACAAGCTGTCAAGTGGAAAAAAGCCACCTCCTCCTTCCTAAACACCCCCACAGGTGTCCCACAAGGTTTCATATTAGGTCCCCTCTTCTTTAATATATTCATTAATGATTATTACCACTCTAACCCCTCTGCTAACATCATCCAATATGTAGATGATTCTACAATCATCTGTGCTGCTTCTTCCATCCCAACTCTCCTAAAGCTGACTCAAGATGCCTTCTTCAACACAGAACAGTGGATGAAAGACAACCATCTTGCACTTAATGCAGCTAAATCAAAACTAATGATATTTACCCCCTCTAAAACCAACACATTTGATAGACAACTATTCTCAATCACCAGTCAAAATAACACACCACTTGAACTGGTATCTGAAACCAAACTACTAGGAGTTCAAATCGACGACAAGCTTAAATTTGATTCCCATCTACTACTAAACATTAAAAAAAAACACCAAAAACTTGGCCTGCTCTACCGACACAAGCGATACCTCTTGCCAGCTACCAAGCTCACTCTGTCTACCACATTTCTCTTACCCTCCCTTCTCTATGGTGCCCCTCTTTTAACAAATCTACAATCATCTCTCAAAACAAAACTATCCACTTGTTATAATAAAATAGCCAGATTTGTCATTAGCAATAAATCTTCAAACCATCACTGTGCACCACTTCACAAACTAAATTGGCTTGAACTTCCCAACTACCTCTCCTATACTCAAGCTCACCTATACTCACAAACCCATTTTTCAGCCATCCTTCTGTCCCTCCCTGTCCACTACCTTTAAAATTCACCACACACAAAGACTTCTCAGATCTACTAATCAAAACCTAATAGAAGTCTACAGACCCCTTCGTCCCCCAGGACAAAACCTCCTATCCTTTTCCATAGCACGCCTATGGAACTCCCTCCCTCCATTCGTACCATCATTTGCCTCCCTACCTTTAAAAAATCACTCCACTTCCACCCAACATCCACATGGGAATGCTCCTGCTCCCACCCCACATAATCACTCTCCAGTTTCTAGTCTTCCATCTCATACATTCTTTATTGAAGCTAGTAATCAATTTCTTAATAATACCTATCATCCTGAAAGCCTTCTGCATCTATCTACTCACTTCCTAATCCTACTAGAATAATGCTCTCAAAAAAAAAAATTATATATAATTTTGTTTAACTTTTGTGATTGTAACCTCAGTACTTTATGTCTTGTAATGTTATGTTTTGTTTGTTATGTTTGAAATGTAAATCTCTGCAATCTTTGTGTAATCTGTGTTGGAGCTTTTCTCCCCAGGACTCCATTGAAAAAGGGTTCTTTTGGCCCAATGGACTATCCTGGTTAACCAACAGCAAATAAAATAATAAATAAATAAAATAAACACCTAGTACTAAATCCACATCTTCCATGCCAAATATTTTCATATTTTTTTAAAGTCTACCCTCCTTTGTCATACTTTCTACTCTGGTCCCCCAGACACATCTTCACTGCTGCAAACCAAATTCCAGTCCTACAAGTAATATTCATTGCTGAAAGATGATTATTTCTCCCAGAATTTTCTTGAGGTCCACTATAGCAGTTTTAGGTGGAATATAAATACTTGCTAATGTAAATCCTCCTCCCTTTCCAGTAGCCCCTTAGTACTACAAATCTACCACTATCATCCTTTTATCCTCTTCTATCACTACTGGAACTCCTCTTGCAATTAATATAATTAAAAAGTCACAAAGCACAAACTGAAGCAGATATAAACAAAAGCCAGAAGAAGTAGCTGGATTGAACCCACTCAAAGTAATGCAGGCTGCAAATCACCACACAGTTGTAGAATGCAGAATCCACTTTATTAACTTCAGAACAAAAAAAATCCAAGGATGAGCGCTTTCGTCCAGAAAGATCTAGACTTCATCAGACAATTTACCCCACATAATTACTTCCTTCTTATACAGTTCAAAGAGGAAGTTCCACCCAGTTATAAACTAATCAATTATGTCATTAAAATTTACAGTCACTGAATTTAAAAGGCAGACAAAATATACAAACTGAAAAAGTTCATGGGACACACCACCCTAAAAACACACTATATTTAAGCACTGCTTCATAAAATGACAATGTACAATAAATATTTAAATATGTTGAATGTGTTAAAACAATAAATATGTGTAATTAAATACTAAAAACTAGATATAGCAGAAAATGTTAAGAGAAATAAATAAACTAACAAATACTGAACATTTGAATTATTTAAAATGTTAAAATGCATAATGGAGAAATATATATATGATAAAGGTGGTGGCGTTGCCTTGATGGACTATGGGGACTATAACAAGAAAATGCTTTGTATTCTAGAAGGAAAAGCATATTTAAGATCTTCCATTAATGAATTTAACACTTCTTACCAGCATATAAGGAATGAACTCCAAGATTTATTTATAGAGGGTTCAATTTCTATTGATGTGCTTAATTTTCTCTCTGTTCTCTGCCCCGAAATATCAGTCATGTTTGGGCTGCCAAAACTGCATAAAAATCTTAGCCAACCACCCATGCGGCCCATAGTTGACTCCATGAGGTCCATAATCCACCCCCTTCAAGATATCTGGACAATAAGTTAAAAGAACACATACTGAGTGAGAGACATCTGCAAGGATTCATGGAGCTTCTTATAAGCTATAGATGAGATACCTTTCAAGGACACTTTTGTTTTTATTACTATCGATATTAAGGACCTTTATTCAGTCATACCTCACACAATTAGTTTGGAGTGGTTTACAGATTTCTTATATGAAAAAGATATCTCACACTTCCAGATCTTGGTCTTTTCACAACTGATGGAAATTGTCCTTAAAACAACTTCATTTTGTTTAACAAAGAAATTTACAACAAGAAGGGGTGGCTATGGGGTGGTTTATATACAAATATTGTAGTTAGGCAATGGGAGAAGAAATTTATTTTTTCTTCATGTTATTTTGAGCACATCAAATTTTACACCAGGTTTTTGGATGATATGTTTGTTCTGTGGGATGGACCTGTTGATGCTATTGATGATTTTATAAACTATATTGGAACAACCACAGAATTTCTAAAGTTCACCTATACCAGAGACCTTGACAAAATTTCCTTTTTAGACATCTTTCTGGAAAAGGATTATGAAAATAAGAGGTTTGTTTCAAATATCTTTAGGAAAAGCACGTATTCAAACTCACTACTGCATTGTTCTAGCACACACCCAGTCAAACAAAAGAAAGCAATAGTTAGGGGACAGTTTGTGCGTGCAGCCCGTATGGTATCTGGTATTGATGAATGTGACAACTTGAAAAATATGTTTCAAAAAAGAGGCTATCCTTGTAAGTTCGTTAGTGATATAATGATTGAGGTGGTTAACAAGAGAGAGCGTGGGTTTTATGTACCTTTACTTTCTTGCAATATGACTGACAGTGGTCCTTCCACCAGTAATCAGGAAACTGACAATGTTGCAAGTAAGAATGATTATAAGACTTCTTTCATCACTGTATTCACTCAAGACAGTTACATAGTAAGAAACATCTTAACAAACAACTGGTCTATTTTGAGACATGACAAGAACATCAGACCACTAATAGGACCGCAACCTATTTATAACTGCCATCATCTCTTTGACATTTATACATTTTTGTCTGTACTGTTTGCTCCACAAACCTTGTACCTTCACCTCTTTAGACACTGCACCCCAAGCCAGGTCTAAATCATCTATTGTAAGACATTGAAGAGGAAGCAGAAAGAAGAAGAGAAACCTGGATTTTGAGAGGACTGGTCTACCCACCACAAAACCTCCCTTTTTACAAATCTAGAACTGGGATCTGAAAAGATAAAGGGTGCAGATGCTGAGTCCAGACTGACCTGAAGTACCAGTGGATCTTCATGGAAAGTCTAGTCAAGGAAATCATTAGAATTATAGAAGCCATGTACTCCAGAATCCTGAGAAATTCCCTAGTTTTGACTGGTACAACTCAGGAAGAACTGCTGAAACAATTATACTTTGGAGGAAAAACAGCACTTCCCAAGACAGAATCTGACACATTCTAGGAAAATTATTATGAGAGAAGGTAAGAGGGAAGATTTCTTTAAGTTCATTTGAAAAAAACAGACTCAGTAGAAGATTATTAACAACTGCCAAGGGCACTTGACAACAGAAACAGTGTCTGCAAATATAATAGAATCATCCAAATATGGGAAAATGGGAATGTTCTGAAACCTGAAATAAGCAGTTACTGGAGGCAAACATTTTGTTCATAGGTTCATAGGTAGATACTAGGCTATCTGCCCTAGGGCATTTATAAGCCTAGCCAGAGTGTATTTGGCTTCCGCCTCCCTATTAGATTAGCCTACTGTGCCTCTGTAAAGTAGGTCACAGAAGGTACCCTTTTAAGATTAGTTTACTGTGCCTCTGTCTAGCAGGGATACAGAAGAGATCCCAGAATTTGCGATTTCCCATTCACCCGTCCAGATTTCGCTTGAAGAGGGTCAGCAAGGGGCTATGTCTAACATGAACTGGGATTCTATTCTAGAGTGAGGGGGAGCCTCTGGGAAATGAATCTGTCCCTCCAGCATGTCCTATTTATTTTTGTGCTGAGGTTTAGGTCCCTGGAGCGTGTAGCTCTAAGGGACTTGGATTTTTTGAGGTGGAGCATGTCCATTAATTCTGGGTTTGACATGGCTTTGTACGTCAGGCATAGATCGCCTCTGAGTAGGCGGTAAGCAACTGAGTAGAGCTGGAGTTTCGTTAGTCGAGCTGCATAGGACATCTGTTTGTAGCCCATGATCCTCTTGGTGAGGTACTTTTGGGGACTCTCCAGTTGCTGCAGGTGTCGGGTAAGGTACATCCCAAAAGGGGCACTGTATTCAATTATGGGCCTGATGAGTGACGAGTAGAGGGGCACAATGACCTCTCGATCTAGATGCGAACCCTTTCGTGATAAGGTGGGCTATATAGGTGGTCTTTCTAACCACTTCGGCAACGTGATTATCAAAGGAGAGATTAATATCTACGTTGGTCCCCACATCTCTAATTACTTCTTCCGTACTTAATGGATTACCACCTATGTGGTAATTTGTGGGCACCTTGTTTTTCCCAAAGGGGATGACTATGCACTTTTTAGCATTTAGCTTGAGGCCGTGGCTCTGGCACCAAGCATCCATCTCTGTGAGACCCTTTTGGAGGATGCTTGTGTCAGCTGGAGATTCGATTATGGCCCCCAGTTTGCAGTCATCTGCGAACTTTGTCAGCCATAATCCCCCCTTGTTAGCCTGAACCTCAGAGAAGTATATACCGAACAAGAGAGGTCCCAGAACTGAGCCCTGTGGGATGCCACTTGTAACTGGTTTGGATTCGGACATGGCACCTGCGATTCTGACCATGTGGGTTCTATCTCTGAGCCAGTTTGCAACCCATCTTGTGATATAGGGATTGATATTTAAGCTGGTAAGCTTATTTATGATGCCCGAGTGGGGTATTGTGTCGAAGGCTTTTGCGAGGTCCAGGTAGGCTGTGTGGACTACTTTGCCCTCATCTATGGCTTTGGTAACTGTTTCAAAGAAATCAACTAGGTTTAAGAGGCAAGATCTGCCCTTAACAAAGCTGAATTGGGTAGGGTCCAGTGTCTGGAGGCTCCCAATGTCTTTGTTTATGAGTTCCATGATAATACACTCCACAGCTTTACAGACCAGACTAGTCAGGCTTATGGGGCGATAGTTTCCGGGGTCCGTTGTGGCACCACCTTTGTGGAGTGGGACCACTGTAGCTGTACGCCATTCTTTGGGTACATATCCTGTAGTAAGGCTAAGTTTGAACAGTGACTTAATGTGAGGGTTCAGTTCTTCTTGGTGCTCATGTAAGACACAGCCTGGGACACCGTCCGGTCCCATAGATGCTGTGTTTTTTGCTTTGGAGAGGGCAGCTTTCACCTGTGCATCTGTGATGTCAGGGAGGGTTCAGTTCTTCTTGGTGCTCATGTAAGACACAGCCTGGGACACCGTCCGGTTCCATAGATGCTGTGTTTTTTGCTTTGGAGAGGGCATCTTTCACCTGTGCATCTGTGATGTCAGGGAGGTTACATTCAGTTGGGATAGGCATTTGCTCCTTTGGGGGGGGGGGGAGTTTGTGCTGAATCTGTCTGCCAGGATGTTGGCTATGTCTGTAGGTTCGGTGTATTTTGTACCATTATGCAACAATTCAGAGCATATCTGGGAGTTTCCGCCCATGTTCCTGACATAACTAAAGAAGGCCTTGTGATTATCTTTAGTGTCTAGGGCAATTTTTCTTTCGAAAATGGCCTTTGATGATTTTATGAGGGATCGAAGTTTCTTGCAAATACTGATCAGAGATGCCTTCTCTTTTTGGGATTTTGCTCTGTCATGTAGTAGCTTCCTCCTTCTGTTGTATAGTTTATTTATGGCCGGGGTCCACCAGACCGGTCTCCTGTTTTTGGAGGAGTGAGTCTTGGTTTTATTTGGGATAGCACGATCCATGCATTCCTGCAGGTGCTCATAGAATGCATTTGTAAAGGATTCTGTGGATTGGGCTGTATTATCCTCTGGCCCAGGGGCTTTGAAGGATTCCACCTCAGTCTTGAGAAGTGCAAAGTTGGCTTTTGAGAAATTCTTTACAGTGATTTCCTTGGCTGGGGGTGGGGACGGGATATGGATATCCAGGGAAATTTGTTTATGGTTTGATCTTACCAATGAGGGGTTTACCTCTGGTGTGGAACATAGAGTCCCCATGTTGGTGATGACCAGGTCCAATATGTTGTTCTCCCTTGTGGGAGCGGTAATCAGTTGTTCCATTGCATTAGAGTTTATAAATTCAAGGAACCGTTGGGCGAGGGTGTTTGGGCTTGAGTAGTTTTCCCAGTCAATGTCTGGGTAGTTGAAGTCACCCAATAACATAGTGTTTGGAGAGACCTTCATATTCTCCAGTGTTCTCAGGAATGCCAAGTGGGGTTCCTGTAATAGGGAGGGTGTTCTGTAGCAGGCTACAAACTGAAAGGCAGTTTTGCCCGCTGTTAGTTGCACATGGATGGTTTCTGATGCTTCGTGCAGTGCCACTAACCTGGAGGTGTAGGTATCTTTGATGAATATAGATACTCCCCCTCCTTTTGTGCTTCGGTCCAAGTTTTGGGTCTGAAACGCATGGTATGAGTTATAACCTGGTAGTGCTGGGGTGCTCTCGGGAGCCTTGAACCAGGTTTCTGTTACTGCACAGACATTGATTTTCTCCATACTGAAGAGAGCCTCGAGTGCGTGCATCTTGAGGTTTAGACTTGAGGGTTGTAAATACCCTTGGAGCAGTAGCTAGTCCAATGAGTAAGACAGAGAAACAATAGTGTAAGGCAGATACACAAAATCCTGGTCTCTAACACCAGAAAAAAAACCTTGAATAAAAACATCTATCCATCTGGCAGGCAGGCACTATTTCTATGATACCCTGAGATAACATCAGTTTCAGAACTGGAGGAAAGAGGGATTATGGGATACATTTAGTTTACTAGGCAAGGGGGAATCCACAGGAAAAGCAACAAAGAGGAACTCATGTTGCCAAGTGTACCCGTTCTGAATGACTTTTAAGACCCATCTGTTTGAAACAATCTGGTTCCACAAAGGAAGGTGCAGACTACAACAGAGGGACAGACTGCCAGGGAGAGAAGGGCCTGAAGAGGCAAATAATAATTCTAACTTAATGAGCTATTCTTGACTTTGAGAGGCTTTCCCTTTCTTTTTTGAAGCCTCCCTGCAACTGCTTTCTAAAATATTGTTTGTCAGAACCTTGCTGTTTGATTTTCTGAAAAAAGAGAGCTGAGGTGAAAGGAAAATTTGTATTTGCCTTAAAAAGGAATGTTGGAAGACTCGGGCCACCACTTTATTCAATTTCCCCTCTCGTGAAATCTCTTAAGCACTTCAGCTGCAGAAGATTCAAACAGAACTTCCTTGCCAAAGAAGAATTTAAAATTTCAGTTTTCACATCTTCAGGAAGATTTTTTTTTCTAATGTAACCAAACAAATATTCTCATGACTGATTCAGAAGCAGTAGCTCTGGAGACAGTATCAACAGCATTGTAAGAACACTGTAAGCCATCTTTGACTGCATGAGAAGCAGACACAAAAGAAGCACTCAAAGAATTTTTCATCTCAGAAGATGGAAGGTTAACAGTTAACTTTTTCACATTATCGAAAGACAGAAGCAAAAACTTTAACATGTGAGAGTGGACGTTTAAAGTTCTAAATGTTAAAGCAGAAGAAACAACCTTCTTTCCAAATTTGTCAAAAGCTTTCCCATCCTTATCAGAGGGAATGGAATTAGCATTAGTAATTTGCCCAGCAGAAGCAGTTTTGAATAAGGAAATCACTGCAGGGTCTGCTCCAGGATAATAAAAAACGTACTTGTGAGTCTGAAGTACCTTGTATAACCTATGGGCAGGAGGCTGTTCAAGAAAACATTCAGTAAAGTGGATAAAACAGAAGGGAGATCTTCAGACTGAGGAATACTGAACTGTAACAAATCATAATACATTTGATGGGCAACAGGAATTTTATTCTGATCCAACTGAAAACTATCCTTCATTTTAGATAAAGTTTCAGAAAAAGAAATGACGTCTAGAAGGAAACCTAAAACAGCACTTTTCGCAGAATCAGAATGTTCAGATTGTGAAGACAATCCAGAAGCACAACATTCTCCCTCCAATCTCTGCTCTTCTGACTGAAAATCAGTGTTAGAAGGAACTCTTTTAGTTTTCTTTTCAAAGAGAAGTACTAGGAAAAGAAAAAGCTGAAACTGATTCCCTAGCAAAAACAGCAAATCTTCCTTATAAAATGAAATAGGAACAGGAGGAGCAAAGTTTTTACTTTTTTTCCAGTGAAGCTCACCAACCCAAGCCAGGAACATTATCTTGGGGCTCAGGCTTTCCTTCTTGTATCTAATAGATCTTTACCTGCCCTTTTCTCCAAGCCTGACATGCTTGATTGATCCTTGCCTACAAATGGCAACTGAAGCCACAGAGGAGAAGTCTAGCTTCCAGTCTTTACTAGCTTTAGGTGCTACACCAGAGGGACTGGGGAGAACAATGAGCAGTCCAGGGAAACAAATTCAGTCAGAACAGAGTCATTTATCAGCAGATGAGGCAAACCTGGAGCCAGCCTGACACCAAAAGCCTCCCTGACAACTTACTTCCATTACACAGGGGAAGGAAGAGCTGAGGAGACCAACAATTGCTACAAAGATCCAGACAGAAAAGAAGCCTCATAGACAGATAACAGAGCCTGTAAGAGTCAGTAAACTCAGTGCCATATTAAAAAAAATGGTTTTGAGATTAATAAAAACACCCTGACAATCCCCAAAAGTACTATGTAATTTCACTACAAGATAAATTTTATACACAAATATTAGAAAGAGATCAAAAACAGATTTAAACACAATAAGTTTCTACAAGCATTCACAGTAATAAAGTACACTGGTACAGAATAATACTCCAAACAAAATAAGGTTCCTTAGCACAAATACTAATAGTTTCACGAAAAATACAAATTTTCCTAAGAAAAATGAAAAAAATAATGGAAGGATTTCTCCAGAAGGGGACTTATCTATCACCAAAGGATCGCTAGCCAACTGTTAGTGGCACAAAGCCTACAGAAGAACACTTTGGTAGCAAGAAATCTTTGGAACTTTTGGCATTCTGTCTTTTATATTGTGGTCTGTTCTAGCTTTGACAGAAAATGTTTAAGATACCCTAAAGCTTTGAAAAGCTGACCAGCTGGTCATATCCTTGGCAGAAGGATATAACCCAAATAGCTTAGGATATTGCAATAGTCATCTAATCTTGAAAATCTGCAAGAACAGTAAATTAACTTAAAAAACATTTACATTTTTTATTAAACTACAGTTTGGTTCAAACACCACACTGCAAACACTTGCTTCCAAACAGTATACAAGTCCTTCTTTAAGTATCACAAATCATTACGATTAAGCAATCAATTTATGCAAAAAATTTCATCACGTGACGATTACAATTAAAAGTATACATTAAACCCTAGTCAAAAATCTTACTGTCTACTGTTACAACTTACTTAAAAGCACACATGAATACATACCACATAAATTAAAACATACTGTACTTTTCTGTCTGACATATGGCTTTAAAGATGCATTATCGTTAAGTCCTAATTCATTTGTGTTACTCAGCTGTAAATGCCACTAATTCTAAGCATAACAGATCATTCTTTACATTTCCACCTCTTAAGGGTTGTTGAACAATCTGTAAAACCTAATATTTAAGTTCTACATTATGATCTGCATATCTACAGTTTATAAAGTGCATTTGTTTCATCTTTCTTCTTTATATCTGAAATATGTTCCTTCATTTTGCCTTGAAAACTGTGTTCTGTGTTGCCCACATAAAAACTACTGCAGTTCCACTTTGCTAAATAAATCAAGCTCACTGTATCATGGTGTAAAACACAGTAACATAACACTACTTTTCTAAAGGAGGTTAAAAATAAACATTTCTACCTCAACATATTCAAAACAATATACACCTATAAGTATCCATTGTATTCCCTGATGTTAACACTCTTTCATTCAAATTATTACTTTAAGTTGCTTGCTTTTGTGTATGAAAACACCGCCTTTGCATAAATTACATTTTTGATCTTTTAATAGTAAAATATTTCAATTCTTATTATTTCCTCCATCGGTGCTATATGGACTGAAATGTGTAATACACAACATCTCCACATCACCAATTCCATTCACAGTTTTTACTTGAGCTTATTTCCTAGATTTTCACCCTCCCCTCATTTTCACTGTCTTATTTCTCACCTAAGATTTAACTTCGCCTCTGAAACATGTATCCAAACTCTACATATTCCAGAGACCCTTATACCCCCTATTATTACCAAGGAGCATGTTCTGAAGGTGCTATCAAAGACTAAAAATACCTCCTCCAGGGGATCTGATAACCTACCTGGGTGTTTAATAAATACTACAAAATGTGCCATTGCTGAACCTCTCATGTTTAACCTAGGATTAGCTATAGGATTTGTTCCTGAAATATGGCACACTTATACCACTCCACAAGTAGGGCCCAATCACAGATTCTGGTAATTATAGGATTTATCAGACTTACAAGCCCGATATGCAAATTTGTGAAATGCATTATAACTGAACTCATCAATTATAATATCAACACTCTCAGCCTAAACACTGAACAGTCTGGGTTCATAAAGGGGAGATCCTGCCTATTAAATCTGGTTAACCTCTTTGAAAGGATTACACTGGTTGCTGACAGTGGTCATGCTGTTCTCACAACACACCTTAACCTAACCAAAGCATCTGACATAATCCCCCATGTGGGCACAGTATGTATGCCAAATGCTTTAAATATACATCCTTACATGGTAAGCTGAAAGGCAAACTGGCTAAAAAAAAAAAAAAAAAATCCATAGTGTGTGTGTGGCAAGTGTCCCATCTGAAAGTATTAAGGTCATATCCATGTGAGTCTATGTCACATCTTACAAAGCTTTTTGTTTACTGAAAGCCCTCAAACAAACACACACTCCAAATATACTTCTAAAACCTACTAACTTAATACTAACACACAAAACTATGTACATCTTAAAACAGTAAAGTTTTACCTGTCAAAGAAATAATTGTCTCAGACTGACAGCTACACTCAAAGGCTTGGGTAGACCTAAAAGGAAGGTTATGCATGCAAAGACTCATGATACAGCCTGTGCTTCTACTAAGTGCTGTTGGTTTTGTCTTATCTTTATTACTCTCCCAGATTGGGAAAACACATGAATGCTTTCAGAAAACACCATCTCCTAGCCATTGAAAGATATAGTATTCTGTTTTTATTGCTCTTTATCAGATTGTCTCCATTGACACATGAGAACTAAATACAGAGTTGCTTCTACAAACACTCAATTATTTGCTAGACAATGTTCGCTTTTATTTGCTTTCTCTTTAACCTTATTACTAGATCAAGCCAAGGGCCTTAATCCAATCATTTCTCTATGTAAGAGTGGAAAAAGCATATACATTTTTCTTGTATCCTGCTCTTTTGACCAGACTTTTCTTCTTTTTTTTTAATGTTGCAGTGCCTACATTTCTTAAAACTGAACGAGGAGAATGAAAGAAAATACAGGGGTACCTATTTATTCTAGTATCCCCATTACATTTAAAAATAACTGAGAAAACTTTATAGCATGCAGATTATATCATAAACTATTAAGAAAAACATTTGTTTTACTTACAGTTAACTCTTTCCTCTTCCCCCCTCCTAAATGTTGTTCCAAACATTAACGGCATGAAGTAGGGCATATGCTTAGAGTCCTCTACAAGTTTAACAAAATAAAAAAAAAATGATATCTCCAGTTTTTCTTGTTCGGTCATGTTTCACAAATGCAATTAATGCTTTGTAATCCCACATTGGACAATTTCTGAGTTGCTAGTTTTATTCCTGTTCATCTCCATCTCTCAAATCCAGTCTCTGCTTCATTTCCAATGCAATCCCGGTTATTCTAGTCAACTATTGTACTTTTTTCTGTCTCTCGAGCATTTTCAATTGAAACACTGGAAAATGTTTCACTGGCACAGTCTCTCTGTGGTCTTTATTACCAGAAGAACAAGCAGCAGAATCTCCTTCTGTTTCAAAATTCAATTTTTGTTTGACAAACTTTTGTGTTTCCTCCTTAGCATGTTCTGCATCAAAAAACGAATTTTGTCCCTTCAGGACAGAATATTCTGAAATTAGCAGGTTAGAGCAGCTTGACTCTCACTCCTGCTTCTCAACATTCCCTAAATAGTGGAATACAGTTACTCCTCTTCTGCTTGGTGTAAAGTGAGTAATCATTTTCCATAAACACACAGTCTCCTTCTTTTAGTTCTTCTGCCACAGTTTGTCAGAATCAACTCCTCCTGCTGGTAAGACTGCATCTTTATTATTAAAGGTCTAGGTTGCTTTCTCATGGCCAGGTTTGGTGCATAAAGTCAATGCACCCTTTCAATTAACAACTGCTGTGGAATACCAGTCCAGTTGCTTATTTGTGCTTTCATAAAATTATTACAGTCTGTTCCTTCCAGCTTCTCTGGTACAGCAGAAAATCACAGGTTTTCTCTACATACTCTGTCCTCTAATTCTATTACTTTTTGAAACAGCTCTTCTTGAACAGTCTCATATTCAGCCAGCCTTTTCTTCATTTCAACCTCTGATTTTTGCAGTTTTATCACCACATCTGAATACATTTTTAAAGCTTTCTCCATTTTTTTCTAGCCTTTTGTTATTTGAGTTGATATACTCATTCAGTGTTTTGTTTATTTTAATTAGCTCTGAGTAAATTTGACTTATTTTTTCCTCAAGGTTACTGGAAGTCACACCTTGCACCAAAGATGGAGCTTGCACTGTTTTTTGCTGAACAGCTGCAGAATTATTCCTGGTCAGTGTTTTTCCACACCTTTTCTTATTGATTTTCTTTCAAGTTCTCTAAATTTCTTTTCTGATGGCATCCAGGCAGTACACTTTCTAGCCAGTTACTGAAATTTACCCCAAATATGAGTTTACTGATTCTCTCTTCGCAGTTTTTGTTTTCACACTGGGAGAGCTGAAATTAAGCTGTTACTTAATGTGCAACCATCTTGGAAGACCTATTCTTTCCTCAATTTCATTGCATTCCAGTACAGTAAAATCGCTCATCTATACTTTCCCACTAAAAGATAGCTAACTTTCTTCCAGTTTTTTTACATCCTCCTCACAAAGACTTTCATGAGTCTCTGATATACAATCATTGGAACAAAGGGTAGCACTTGGCTGATCACAATCATGATGCATCACCAGTAAAATTTCTTCACAAAGCTTGGTATCAGCAGAAAAACATTGGAAATAATATCAACAAATCTACAAATCAAGTAGAAAGGTGGTAAAAGTGCTCAAACAGTAACCAATAAACAAAAAGAAGCACCGGATGGACAATCAAGATCCAAACACAAGTTTAATACAGAGTTCACACAAAATCAGGATAAAACACTAACACTTAATTATCACCGCATTTTCATGCTATAACTTCATCAGATGTGAGTGTACCAACTGTCAAAGAATTTAAATACATAAAATCATTCCACCCCACCCAAGAAACATGACCAATCAATTCATTACAAGTTTCACACACAATAATAATACAACACAAACTTAAAATGCTACATAAATATGCAAAACATATATGTAATAATAATAAATTACTACATCTACAAACTGACTCTTCTCTGTAGGGCAATGATTGGGACCACTTCCTCTTTCCACTATAAGTGAACTATTTTTGTCTTTATCTCATTTTATCAGGGACATGCTTCCCCTACAAAAAAGTGGACACCGTAACTTACACTACTGTAGCAGAATGTGCTTCACCTCTAACTACTGCCTAAGCAAAACCACTTTCCCACAAAATAAGATGAAAAAACATATGACACTTTCATTGCTCCAAGAAAATAGAGTTGTGTAAAACCTTATCATAACAGTAGAGGTCCTTCTCTTCACTGCTGAAGTATTCTTCACCGTTGGGGTCTCCTGCCAAAGAGAGCCCACTGTCCTGCCAGTATACCAAAGCCTTTAGATCTGGTATGCTCCATACTTCACGTGTGCTTTCCGTTCAGGACATAGGGCATAAAGGTAACAAAGAGTTACCCAGAACAGAATTGCCCTAGTACAGAACAGTCAACCACAGAACAAAATAGGCTATTTTCAGATCCAGAAGGAGAAAATACATAGGGAGAAAGGAGTCACTCGGCCAGGAGGGAAACCAAAACAAAGCCCAAAAAAGGGGGGATGGAGTAAGTACTGTAACAGTGAAGAGAAGGACATCAACTGTTATGGTAAGATTTTACAAAACTGTACTGTGTCTTTCTATACCACTGTTGCAGTATTCTTCACTGCAGGGAGAATACAAAAGTTCAAGAAGTGGAATGAGAGGTAGAAGACTGGGAAATGCCCTCAACAGAAACATGCAGAAAGTCTCTAGCAAAACCTGCTTTGGCCCTAGAAAGCATATCCAATTTATAAGGCTTAGTAGACATATGATAGCAGCTTCAAGGATGCACCTGGTGTCCAAAACCTTGAGGAAAGCACCAGAAGAGGCAACAGCCCCAGTGGAGTGAGAACTAACAGAAGTAGACATACATTTGCTATGAAAGAATAACAAAAGGAAAAGCCCTTAGATATCCAGGAGGAGATGGTTTTCTCAGAAACAGCTAACCCAAAGTCCTAGGATGAAAAGAAACAAAAAGCTAGTCGGACTTAGAATGGCCTTTGTTTTAACCAAATAATACTTGCTCTATCTGTGCAAATACAAAGTATGAAGGACCCTCTCATTAGCAGACTAAGGATAAAAGGAAAGGAGTTACTGCCTGATTCAAAAAAAAAAAAAAAACTCATAAACCACCATGAACATAAAAGAAGGATTAGTACAAAGGAACATTATGCCCTGGTGAAAAACCAAAATGGAGGGATGGCCACAAAGGCCTGAAGCTCAGAAACCCTCCAAGCAGAACAGCAAGAAATAAGAATGTTCTAGGTAAAATGTTGCAGAGGAGCCTGGATCAATTTTCCTAAAATAAAATTAAGGTCCCAAGGAGGAAGATTAAGCTTCCTTCAGGGCCTAGGATGAAGGACACCTTTAAGAAGCTCTTTGACCTCAAAATGAGAAGCCAATGCAGGATTCAAGGATGGGCAGGCAGAAACAGCTGACAAATGGTATTTTACAGAAGAATAAGCAAAGCCAGATTGGAGCAACTCACACAAACAGGAGAGAACCAGAGGGATCCCCACTGAAAAGAATTCCTGGTTATGAACATGGCACCAGTCAGAAAATTTCTTCCATTTGGACATATAAGACTTTCTAGTTGCAAGTCTTCTCACCTCCTGTAAAACCCTGAACTTTTAGGGGACCACATTCTATGTTTGAAGTGTTGGTGAGCAATTCTTGAGAAGAAACTGGTGGCTGAAGAGGCACACCTGGGATGGGAGCAAGTTGCTGAATCTACCACTCAAATTCCTGCTTTAGACAAGGAAGTAGATGCACTCAGAAATCCAGGGGGTGCCAATGCTGAAGCCAAATTGACTTGAGGTACCACTGAAGCCTCCGCATGTGCAGTCTAGCAAGGGGGCATTGGAATATAAGAGACCATGAATCTCAGGGCTTAAAGGAACTTTCTGGCTGGAATAACAGGCAGAGGAAGGAGAAACTAAAAGAAAGAGATTATGGACAGAACTTTTGGCGGTGGAAGAGAGGCCAGCATTGGTATTGTCGGAATCCTGCAAACCAGACACACAAGATTTTGAGAGGTAGTCAGGACTGACTTTTGGAAGTGAACCCAAAACAGTGAAGGAGCGATATGGTGAATTCCAGATTCTGTAACAGACAACTGAGAGATGGCACATGAAGCAACAGGTCATCTAGATACAGAAAAAATCTGAATGCTTTGGAGCCTGCAAAAGGCAATTACAGAAAACCTGGAGATATTGGGGATTTTGTAAAATAATATTTGGGCAGTAGAGAGGCCAAAGGTTAAAGCATAGCGCTGAAAATGAGAGGAAGAAACAGAGAAACATAAAAACATCCTGAAAAGAGTGTGAATAGTAATATGAAGGTAAGCATCCTTCAGATCCAAGGACACCAGAAAAGCCTGAGATATTAAAAGAGGAATCAAGGTTTGAAGAATAGGAATCCAAAAAGAAGTACCTTGAGAAAGATGTTGAGAAAGGAGAGATCCAGAATAGGCCTCCAAGTGCCCTCCTTTAGAGGAACCAGGAATATCCTGGAGTAAAATCTCTTTTCTACGTGGGAAGTAGGGATAAGCTGAATAGTTCCCTAGTCTATCAGGGTCCCTAGGACCTCTGAGAAAAGAGGAAGTTGTTCAGAGAAGGTTCATGAATTCCCAAAAAAAAGGAGGGAGAGACTTCCACACCATGAAGTAAGCCTGACAGAAGTTAGAACCCAAGAATCTGAGGTGATGTTGACAGTTTGGTAGACAGAGGGAGAGATGAAGGGACAAGGGAACCTGGCCAAGGGGTAGGGGGGTTAAGATGTCAAAGAGAAGCAGGCTTGACAGATAAAGGAGGCTTCTGCAACACAGAAGCCTCAGAAAGATTAACAGGAGGAGCTCACCTACCACTCATTCTGCCTTTAGTGGCTTGATGAGGCTGCCTGTGAAAAGCAGGGCTAGAAGGATAATTCCTAAGGAGCTTAGGGATAGGAAAGACAAAAATGTGTTTAAGGTCTTGCAAAGCCTTACTTTTTCTTGAAGAGAATTAAGCACAGCAGCAGTAGTCCCAAAAAGACATTTATTATCCTAAGGAGCATCCAGCAACTTGGCCTTAACGTCCTCAATTAAAGACTGCAGACAAAGCCAAGAGTAATACCTCGTAACTGACCCAAAGGCAGCAGCTCTGGAAGACGCATCAGCAACATTATAGCTGCACTTGATAGAATGTGAGCCACTTGAGAGTTAGAACTCAAAACAGATATGTCAAAAGACTTAACATCAGAATCAGGGAGATCAGCAATAACCTGACAAGCCTGGTCATATCTGGTCATATGGGTCTGGTAAGTGACTGCCCAAAAGGCCAAAGTAGAATCAGTGCACACCTTCTTACCAATCCTCTCCATTGCCCTACTAACCTCATCTAAAGGCAGAAGCTTGGAAGAAGGAAAAAGATTTGAAGGCTTGTCAGAGCAGACTGACAAACAGCAGGGTCAGCAGGACACTCAAATAAAAATTTTAAAGCCACTGAAACCTTTTAGAACCTGTCAGGTTTCCATGGAGCAGGAGGCTGAGAATCAGGAGACTCAGAAGCAGTTATAAAGGTGTATAACAAAGCATCAAACACAGAAGGCACTGCAGAGAGTTTAGAAGTGTTCACATGCAGCAACTCATAGTACCTTTTCTGGATATCAGACACCAGAGAAGAATCCCCCTTAAAGTTTTCCATCATTCTAGCAATTGTGTCCTCAAAAGACAATTACTCAAAAGACAAATGACAGCTAATGGACTCCTCTTCATCCGAACCATAAGCCACAGGAAAAGGCATCTGGGGAGGGTAAGACAAGGACCCTTCATCATAGTCTGAATCCTCATCTGAGGAATCGGGATCCCTAGGCCATTTGGAAGAAGTTGAAGTCCAAAGGAGGGCAGACACAGATACTTCTTGAGGAAGCTTAAGGGCCATTAAGGCATTAAGCAGACCTGGAGTAAACTCCTGCCATTCCCTTCGAGGATTCTAAAGGTGTACAGAAGAATGCTTAGTCTTATACTTTTTCTTGGTAGGGACTTCAGTCCTAACAAACACTGGAGGTTCTGAACCCTGAAGGGATTCATTAAGAGTTCCTGGAACCTCTTCTCTGACCAGAATCTGCAGGAATCCCTGTAGGATCCACTGAGATAATCAACCACAATTCACCTTCGATGTCCAGAGTAGATACCGCCAAAGCCTCAGAGGACATGTAAAAGAATGCTGGCCTCCAACAGGGTTGTGGCAGAGGAATCCAACGTAGACACCAGACAGCCTACAGAGCTATCACCAGCTTCTACAGAAATATCTGGTGGAGGCCAGAGCGCCAAAGAATCTGGCCAAGATTTCTTGGCCTTCTTCTTGCTTAACAGTACGTCAAGGTTGATTGATTCCACCATACTACCCTGGGCTAACAGTTTAAGCCTCTGATTCTCTGGATAGATGGCCCCGGAAGACAAATGGCTTCTAAAAGTCTTATGCACAACTGCCTTACAAATGCTACAGGATGTAATGTTACGGGAAGCACCCAAACAAAAAAAAAGACACTATTTGTGATGATCCTCTTGGGGAATCTGCCTCCCACACTGACATTTTCCCTTCTCAGATGACAAACTCCAGGTAACCAAGACAGAACAAGACGAAAAGAAAAATAAGAGACCCCAATAGGGCATTTACCTGATGGCTAGGTATTCAACACAGCAAAGGGTGTTCAGACCAGTGAGCGATGATGGTGTTCAGACTGGCAGCAAAGAAGTTCTGCTAAATGCATCCATACATCACCTTTATGTCCTACATCCTGAATGGGGAGAATACATGTGTTGTATAGCACATACAAGATCTAAAGGCTTTGGTATACTGGTTGGATGTTCCACTACTCTTGGCAGGAGATCCCTACTGTGAAGAATACTGCAAAAGGGATGTAGAAGGACCTTATACAAACACATGCTTGCCCAACTTACAGAACACTCCAACAGCAAAGGCTGGATGGGAAATGTCACCAAGACACAGGGGCAGAACAGAAGGCATTTATGTCTCAAAGAGAAGTGCCCCCTCAGCACAAATGATAAATTAAGACTGCAACTGTTAAATCTAAAACTGGTGACCTACATCAGTGGGTCTATGACTGGGAAAAAAATCCAAAGCAGTAAGCCCCTCTATCTGGAAGTATTAGGTCAACCAAAAGGGAAAACATCAGAAAAGTGAATCCTTGAGTAAAGTATCAAAGGAAGTCTTAACTCCTGCTCTTGTGATCTAAGCAACTATTGTTGGTGTAGGCATGAACTAAGATGATAAACTCGTCAAAGTACAAACTCATGAGAATGAGCATCATACAGAACACTGCTGTAGGAATTAAAAATTATGACTGACTGAATGAAACAAACCACCCAGTTTTGGGAGACAATTTAAAACATGCACTGCAGGACAGCTAAAGCCAATCCTGCTCCACTGCTGGAAGTGGATATCAAGCTTGCAATTGTCTGAGTAAGTGTGAATGGATGTGCATGCTGCATCCTCATAAATATTTTGAGGAGACACATTTCAGAAAATAGCTGCAATGGTAGCAGCTGTGTGTGTGGAGTTATTCTTTAACTTCCCACTCGAAGTATTTCTGTCGTTTTCAGTCTGTAGAGACCTGGTTTCACAACTGACTGTAAAGTTGAAAGAAGCAGGTAAATAGTTCACATATGTTTGATAATTATGCGGTGCTTCCTCTGAAACAGGGTCCTGAACTTTTAGGTTCCCTAAATGAGCTCCACAAGCACAATACAAGATATCAGTCTGAAAAAGTCTGACTTGGTATTTGAAACAAACTGCAACCCCTGATCCATGATTGTCTGGTTGTTTTGCAACTACAAAATCTTCACTACTGATACAATTAACTCAATAAGCACTCCTGGGACTTAGCACTTTGACTCAAGAGGCTGTGCAGATACCTTTTTCAAGTCTTCCATGTGACAATTTCAAGAACAGATGCATGTTATTGGTGTTATTTGAAGCAACTGCCAGTTGCCAGCTCCTATCCCAGGGGGAAGGTGGAATACAGTTCAGCAGTCTCATAAGCTAACAGTAGTCTTTGGAGAATGACGTGACATCTTCTGACTGGTAGGTGGATGTGTACACCAGGTGTGTTGAAACTGCATGTCGCTCCCTCTGAAATAGAGATGTAGACTGGCTACCACTACATGAAGTATTCAAGTGCATTGTCTACTTCTCCCTACTGGATCTTCACTCCACAATGCTTGTGTACAGTGCTGTAAAATTGACTTCCAAAGTAGTTAAAGGGCCCACACTCAGTAAAGGCTTATACCTGGGACTGCTGGTAAGGAGCTATAGGGGTGGCCAGGGGAAAGAGGAAGGGATACACCTACAGAGATACGTTAGAGAGCCAGGAGTGTGTTAAGTTAAAAATGGAAAAGTGGAATTTTTTTTTTCATGTGACATTTGGCAATGGGTGTCAAGTGACTGGACAAGGAAATGAACCCCAGGATGTTTATCACAGTCATTGCCCTGAGTTAATTACATCAGCAGCCTTGTCTTCTCCTAGGAAGGGAAATACACAAACTTGGACTTAAGAATTTCTCTCATTCTGATAATGGACCAAGTCAGATGTCTGGTAATTCAGACAAATTGCAAAGCTGTAAGAAGAACAAATTTTTTTTCAATGTACAGCATATATAAAACTTTCAGAGAATGGGTCGGCATCAGTCAATCATCTACATAAAGATGAATATACACTCTGCTAAAGCTGTCAGTGGAAAAAAAAACACTAAAGTTATGTACTTAACATAACGATATATCGGTGTTGTCTGCCTCCATCCTTCCTCAAGGAATGGGTCTTCAGATTCGACCTCGGTTCTAACTTCTGCCACTCTAGACTTTAGGATCCTTAGCTCAGGCTCCTCTCCTTACCCATAACACCCCTCTTGTCCCCAACATTACGCCAGATTGAGTTTGCCCACAACCCCAAACACAGTAAAAGTACATACAAAGACAACAAAGATGAAACACCTAAGACCCTTGAAAGGATGCTGCTCTGGAACTGAAAGAGTGCAAGATATTACTCAAGAGCCATACCAGAAACCAAGGTGATTAGCTTCCATAGAATGGAAGGGGGAAGGAGGGAGGGAAATTGAGGAAGAACAGAAGCAAGCAGCACAGATCTATCATTATGGCAAGTACATAACTTTCATATCTGATGTTGTCTCCTCTGTCCATTCCTTAATGGATGGGACTGAGTCCCCAAGTAATTGGACCTTGGGGTGATCTCATGGAAAGATATGCTGGGGGACAGCTGAACCACAGGCCACCTTATTCCTGGAAATTAAATCCAGTTTATAATGAGAAATAAATGTATGAACACTGGACTAAGTGGCTACTGCACAAATGTCATCAACTGAGGCCTTGGAAAAGAAGGCTGAGGAAGTTGAGACAGACATAGTTGAATGAGCCTGGATTGGTTTGGGCAGGTTCAATTCTTTTTCTTTATAAGAGGCAGATGATGCTCAATTACTAACAGGATAGGACAAGATGAGATAAAAAGGTTGATGTATAACTAATCCACAAAGTCCCCAGGATTAGATGGTATTCCTGTGGAAGCTTGACACCTTGGAGGGAAAAAACTGATAAGATCTGGAAGGTTTTGTTTAACAATATTTTAGGAGAAGCACCAACATCCTGAAAGAAAGCAATGGTGACTGTAATACCTAAAAAATGAAAACGCCCATCAAATCCAGCTTCATATAGGCCCATTTTGATTCTAAACCATGATTATTAAGTGCTTATGTGTATAATGGCTAAAAGAATGGCAAAGGTGATGCCAAAACTGATATCTATATATACGATTCAATGTGGTTTGAGGAGGGGAGGCAAAGATTTGACAACATCAACAGAACACTGAAGATCTAGAGAGAAGCAGAATGTAAGAAAACACCACTGCTGTTGGTGGATCTTGATGCAGAGATGGCATTTGACAAGAGTAGGTAGGAGAGGGAAATGGAAGCATTTGCATTCCCTGATAAAATGATAAGGTTAATTCTGAGGCTATATGAGGAACCGGAGCCAAAAATTAAGGTGGGTGGGTTCCTCTCTGATAATTTCTGTTTGACCAAAGGAACCAAGCAGGGGTGTCCTCTTCACCCTTTGTTAATTTGCATTATATTTAGAACCATTGGCAAAGAAAATAAGGGACTCAAAAATACAAGCATATAATTTGTATGGCAGTCAAGAAAAGCTGGCACTATTTGCTATTGATATTATTCTACACCTGATAAAACCAGAAAAGGACATTTCAGTGTTTTGGAACATTTTGAGGCAGTTTCAAATCTTTTTGGGATACAAAATTAATGAAGCTAAAACAAAGACAAGCGCTATAAATTATGTACCCACACATGAACTGGTTCAGCAATATCCATATTTATGGGGACATGATAAAATGGCAGCTAAGGATATGTGGGAAGAGACTAAATAAAAGATAATACAAAACTGAGAAATTAGAAGCTGTTACATGGAAATGAATAGCAAGATACAAGGAGTTAAATGCTTTAGTCCCTTTAGTTTTATACACTGGTCAGGCATATTTTTTTATCAGCCAGAGGAGAAGTTGTGGATAGCAATTAAGAAGGAGCTGAAGGACTATCTGGGAGGAGTGGATGGCAAGAGTCAATGGGCAAAAGCTGATTCTTCCATCAGGACAGGGCAGTTTGGGATAACAAGATTTGAAAGGGAATTTCAGAGCTACACAGTTAAGGTTCCTCTACATAGAACAAGCAGAAACCTATAATTCAAAGTGGAATGGAATGATGATGAAACACTTGTGAGCTCAAGAATCAAGGAGAGACTGGGAATTTGGATGCAGATCCTTAAGGAGAATAAGGTAAAGATGTGTATAATCTTAATATATCCATATATGTCTCTCTTCACTGCTGCATTATTCTTTACTTGAGGGATATCCCCGCCAGATAATGCCACAACTTCGGCCAGTACACAAAAGACTTTCTCCATTTTATTTTTCCAAATCTTTTGGGTTTCTAATACTATGACAGCAATGGAGCCCATTCCTAAGTCAAAGTACAATTAAAGTTCATAAAATTAGTATTGTTTCAATCTTTGATGTCACCCATAATGTGCCCAGTAATTACTCCTCCTGCAATTCGCACAGGGTTACATGGATTGGTAACATACAAAAAAAAGAATCTACGACTGTATTTAGGTAAGACCCATTGCTCCTATTACTATTGGAACTGTTTGGGTATCTTTCTTCCACATTGTTCTTGTTTCTGCCTGCAGATCCTGATATTTTATGATTTTGTCTCTCTCTGCATGCAAGACACTGTAGTCAGTGGGTGTAGCGATTTCAGTGATCAATGCTACTTTTGTCTTCTTTTGTTGGACCACTATATGTGGTTTTCTAGCATCTATCTTTTGAACAATTGGTAATGGGTGATCCCATGTGATATAAACTTCATCATTTTCTATTATGCTTTGTGGCTCATGTTTCCAGTGTTTTTCAGCCACTTCAATACCATAATGCCAATGTAGGGTATGTGGCATGTCTGGTAAAACAGACGTATGTGTGTGTCATCCTCATAACTGAATGCCCCAGGAGGAAAGGCTGGCTAAGGATTAAGTGGTGTGTGCATCCAGGAAAGACAAGAGTCCAGTGGGGAAGGTGGGAAGGATAGAATACTGTAGCAGTGAAGAGAAAGACATCTACAGTTATTGTAAGACTTTACACAACTTTACTGCATCCTTCTATTCATTTGCTGCAGTATTCTTCACTTGAGGGAGAGTGCCAAAGCTCAAGAGGGAAGGGAGGAGGCAGGAGTAGAGGAGCTTTCAATGAAGCCATGGAGAATAGCTCTGGCAAAACCAGTTCTGGAATTGAAAAAAGAATATTGTTGGTAATGTTTGGTGAAGGTATGTATGGTACACCAGGCGGCTGCTTCAAGAATGGCACTGTTATCCAATCCCTTGAAGAAAGCCCTGGAAGAAGCCATGGCTCTGGCAGAGTGGCCTTTACAGGGGATGAAAAAATCTTTCCATGATTGGTGTAACAAAAGGAGATGGTTTTGGAGTTACAGGACAACATGGTCTGCTTGGAAGCAGGAAGACCCAGCGTCGTGGGTTGGAAATTAATGAAGAGCTGGTCAGATTTCCTAAAGGTTTTAGTCTTGTCCAGGTAGAACCTCAGTTGTCTATAAACGTTCAAGGAATGTAGGATCCTCTCACTGCAGTTTTGAGAGGTGGGGAAGAAGGTGGGGAGTTGGATGGATTGGTTGACAGAGAGTTCGTTAACCACTTTTGGCATAAAGGGTGGGTTAGTACTCAGAGACACCCTCTCCTTAAGGAAGACTAGAAACGGGGTCACAGCCATTATGGCTTGGAGTTCCGACACCCTTCTAGCCGAAGTGAAGGGAGCCAGCAAGACCATTTTTCCATGTGCAATGCTTGAGAGAAGTGGACGCTGCTAGTTCAAATGGGGGGGGTCAATTTTTTCTAGTACAAAGTTGAGGTCCCAGGAAGGAGGGATGGGTTTCCTGGGAGGTCTAATGTGGAGGACACCTTTAAGGAACTGCTTCACATCGAACCTGGAGGAGAGAAGGGCCGACATGCAGATATGACTTACATGTGGGCTTTAAATGATGAATAAGCCAAGCCAGCATTGAGCAACTCACATAAGTAGGATAAAACCACTGGAATATCCACGGTTAATGGATTTTGCTCCTTAGATTGACACCATAATGAAAATCTTTTCCATTTGGAAACATATGATTTTCTAGTGTTGGGTTTTCTAGCCTCCTGCAAAACCCTGAGCACGTCTTTGGAAAAAAAGGGGTCTGAAAGGAATTAGAACCCTATCACCCACAAAAAAAAGTTTATTCCACCATTTATACATGAAGGTATAAAAAAGTTTCACTCTATGTTGGATTTTGAAATTGAAATGTTATGTAACAAATTTGATAAAAGGAATATTCACTATAATCTAACTAAAAATGAATGGTTGGCAGTTAAACAATTTTCTCAAAAGAATAAATTTGTGATAAAATCTTCAGATAAGGGTAACAAAATAGTTGTAATGCATCATGTTCAATATAGCAGAATGTGGCATGAACTGTTACAAGATAATGTAGTGCATAAAATTGTGACTTATTCTAATACAGAAGAAGCAAAAACAGAATATGCAAATTTGATTAACAAAGGGCTGAGATTGGGCAATTGGACAGTACAAGATGTTGAAAAGAAATTAAGTGAAGATACTGAGCTAGCATATTTTTATTGCTTGCCGAAAGTGCATAAAACTCTGATAGACCCACCAGGGAGGCCAACTATGTCAGCTAGGAAATATTTTTTGCATAATTTAGGATTAATATTGAATAAATGCTCATTAAAAGAAGTTAATTTTCCTTCATATATCAGAGCTTCACTTGACTTTTTACAAAAAATCAAATAGATTAGATTGAAAGAAACACTGTACTGGATAACAACTGATGTGAAGATAATGATAAAACATGTTCATGGATTGGAAGCTCTTAGCAGTTTTTTGGGTGACAGCCCAATAGCACTTTATACTATGGATTTAATGAAATTCACTTTAGAAAATAATTTTTTCTGCTTTCAAGATGCCCTGTACCATCAAGTACAAGGCACAGCGATGGGTGCCTCATTTACACCTATGTATGCAAATTTGTTTATGGGTAAATTTGAAGCAGTATATATATATATATATATATATATATATATATATATATATATATATATATATATATATATATATACATACATACACATACTAATTTATTTTATAAGAAATATATCTTACTTTAGATGCACAGATGACTTGATCTTCCTCTGTGATGGTGGTACAGAACAAATAACAGATTTTGTAGCACAGTTACAAATAAATAGGTTTTCTATACAATTTGATGGACTCAGTTATAGAAGAAAAAATTCATTTCTTGATATCTCTTTAGAAGGTGTAATAGGTGAAGAGATTAGGACTCGTTTACATAGGAAATTTGAGGATGTTAACCAATACATGATGGGTAATAGTAGTCACCCCAAAACTCTTTGCCTTATGGGCAATTTTTAAGAATTTCCAGAATTTGTAATATGGATTATAATTGTGAATTAGAGTTACAGTGCACTATAAAAATGTTTGAAGATATGAAGTATGATAGACAAATAATTGAAAACAGTGTAAACAGAATAAGAAAAGTAAGAAATGGTAGTAGTAATGAAAATTATGGGTTAGCCCATTATAGAGAGTATAGAGGTATTGTAAAGGGAACAGAGAAGGATACTTTTTTGTAGTTATGACCTATAATGTCCTGAGTGAAAATGTTAGAGAAGCAACTAAATATTACTGGAAGTTTTTGTCCATATTTCATGAGCTTAATGGATTGGTTAAACAAAGTCTAGTGTTTTCATTTCATAAAGAAAAGAGTCTAAAAGATTTGTTAGTACGTACAAAGTTCAAAAGACCTGAAGAAAATGTATTATTATATATTCAGCCAAAAGGGATGAGACCATGTGGGAAGTGTATTAGATGTGAATACACAGTATCTACCTTTCCTAGAATAAATCAAATTAGGTTTCAAACAATGGGGAATTATAAGTGTACCACTGAGAGGGTGGTCTATGCAATTAAGTACAATTGTGATAAGCATTATATAGGTCAAACTAAATGGATGTTCAAAAACAGGTTAATAGAACATTTAAGAGACATAAGGCAGGCTAAAATGGAAAGCCCTTTGGCACAGCATTTTAAACAATTTCACAACGGTAGTCCTGATGGTTTAAAAGCTACTATTTTGGAACAAATAATGGGAGATACAAATAGTGAAGCAGTTAGAAAAATGTTATTATATAAGGAAACATTGTTCATTTTAAAATATGGTACTTTGTATCCACAGGGTCTGAATACACACTGCTGTTGGAAATGTGTATTTTAAGTGAGTTTAATGTATTTTTAAAAGTTTTTTATAATTAATGTTGATTAATTATTTAATGACTTAAATGGCAACTGAGAGTATTTAAGACCTTGCTTTTTTGTAAGACAGAACTCCTTGAAGGCTTATGTTAAGCCGAGGCGCTAGAGTGCTTTCTTTGGTGTTACTGACAGAATATTGTTTTAAATTTATTTTCCTGGCTTATATCTGAATGTTCGTTGTGTTTTACATCTATCATCCACAAAGTCAATTGAAGAGTCAATAGGTGAGGCTGAACAAGGGATCCTTTGTTGTGTGTGAGAAGGTCCACTCTGTGGGGTAATTTGTGGTGATGGCCCTGAGCTACTTGAAGGAGAAGTGTAAACCAGTGCTGTCTTGGCCAGAAGAGAGTCACCCACAAGATGTTTGGTTAGTCCAGCCTGATTTTGAGCAGGACATTTGGTATTAGAGGAGAGGAAGGGAATGTGTTGAGAGATATCCCCTTTCATGAGAAAAAAAGGGTGTCCACTTTTCAAGCCAGAGGACTGGGGACTCTGGCACAAAATGTTGGAATTTGCCTTTTCAGAGGGGAGGCAAACAAGTCGACTTTCGGAGTACCCAACTTGGAGACTATGTCCAGGAACACATCCTTGTGATGCATCCAATTGTGGGATTGAGTCCACGATCTGCTCAGTGAGTCTGCCACGAGGTCTCTGTCAGACGGGATGTACACCGCCTGAATGGTCATATTGTGCTTTTCCAGGAAGTCCCATGCTAGGAGGGCCAACCTGCAAAGGAGGTAGGATCTGGCTCCCCCCTGCTTGTTCAAATACCAGAGCACAGTCATGTTGTCAGTGAACAACTTCAGTGGGCCTGGGCAAAGAAGGGGTCTGAAGGGCCAGCAGCAATGCTCTCATTTCCCTTATGTTGATGTGTTCCCTTTTCTGGGAGAGGGACCACCTTCCTTGGACAGTGTATTTTCCCATGGCCACAGCCCAGCCTGTGTCTAAGGCATTTGTGTAAAGATCCTGGACTGGATCCACAGGGTGGAAAGGTAGTCCTGGATTTTGGCTTACCTGTTGAGACCACCAGAACATTTCCTTTTTCAAGCATGGGATCAGGGAAATGGAGAATTCTAGAGGGTGTGAATGTTGGGTCCAGACAGACCTGAGGAACCACTGGAGTTTCCTCTTGAGCAAGCTTGCCAGAGGTACCATGGGAATGGTAGAGGTCATGAACCCTAGTACTTTGAGGAAATCCCTGTCTGTGGTGTGATGTAAAGGCAGAAGAGACAGGAAGAAAGTGTGAAGATCCTCTGCTTTTTGTGGGGGTAGAGATACTCTTAGTATGTCTGTCTGAATTCTGCACCCAAGAAAAATGTGGTCTTGGGTTAGAGAGATGGTAGATTTTTTGTAACTTAATGTGAACCCCCGGTTTTCCAGTAGGGAAATGGTAGTTTGAAGACTGTGTTGCAGGATCTGTGGGCACGGGGAATGTAAGTGTAGGTCGTCCGGGTATTGGAATGTCTGGATTCCTAGCAGCCTGCAATGGGCAATGACAAGAACCAAACATTTGGTGAAAACTCTCGGAGCTGTAGAGAGGCCAAAGGGCAAACCAGAGAACTGAAAATGCCAGAAACCCACCAGAAAATGCAGATATTTCCTGTAATGTGGGTGAACAGGGAATATGCAGATAGACATCTTTTATGTCCAGAGATGCCATGAAACCCTGAGGAAGGAGCAGAGGGAAAAGGGTGTGGAGAGTAAGCATTCTGAAGGTAGGGACCTTTAAAAATGTGTTGAGATGGGACAAGTCCAGAATTGGCTTCCAGTGGCCATCCTTTCTAGGCACCAGGAACATCTTTGAATAGAATCCTTTTCCCTTGGAATTGGCAAGGACATTTTGAATGGAGCCCTGTAAGTGAGGCCTGAAAGGAGGTCTGGGAAGAGATGTAGCAGATCTTGGGGTGCTGGGGGACACCCAGAAAGGTGGGAGTGGATTATCAGGCAATAAAATATCTGTTTCTTATTACTGAAAGGACCCAGCTGTCTTGGGTAATGCCTTCCCACAACCTGAGAGCTTCTGAGAGTTGGAGCAAGAGGCAGAAGCAGGGAAGTCACAGACTCCCTGCTCTGTCAGGAAATGGCTGCTTTTGTTGAGGAGGGTTCTCAGGTGCCCTGGTCCTCTGAGGTCTCTTTCCTCCCCTAGAAGACTTACTGCTCTGGTGCTGGGAGCGGCTATGGACAAAGACAGGTTTTGAAGGAAAGTTCTTATGGGACCTTGGCACTTGTGATACTAGGAGATGGTTTACCTCCTTGAATTCCATGGTCTTTTCTTGTAGGGACTTGAAAAGTGACTCAGCAGCAGGGCCAAAAACGGAAGAGTTAATTAGAGGAGCATCCATGAGTTTGGATTTGAAATCATCCTGATGTGGTTGAAGTCTGAGCTAGGAAAGCCTTCTAAGCTCAGACCCTATTGCAGCTGCCCTAGCACAGTCCTTAACCATGTCATAGCTGCATTTCATGAAATGTTTGGCCACTTAAAAAGAGGCTCCCAACCAAGACTGGGCTAAGGTTTTTCCCTCTGACTCAGGAAGGTCTGAGATGGCAGCGCTAGCCTGTAACAATAATTCTAGAGAATATTTGGTCATGTGAGTCTGGTAGTTTATAGCTAAATTTGCTGAGGTGTAGGCCTTTGTACGTGGTCTTTCCAAGGTTCTACTTTCCTTGCCCGAAGGCAACAGGGAGGTAGAAGAGAACATCCTGGCAGGCTTGTCAGTAGCAACCAGGATAAGTGGTGGGTCTGCTGCAGGACATCTGAAAAGGAAATTACAGTCCTGAAGGACTTTATAAAAATTATCAGGCTTCTTAGGGGCTGGGGCCTGAGAGTCTGAATTTTGAGGGCATTGTTAAATGCATCCAAAAATGCTGGACAAACAGGTGGAACTGTACAAGAACTAGGCAAATACATTTGTAGCAATTGACAGTCCCTTTTTTATACATCTGAAATTTGGGTGGTATCCCACTTTAAGTGCTCTCCCATTTTCAAGATGCTTTCTCCAAAGGAAATTTCTGCCATGGGGGACTCAGCGCCTACAGACTCCTCTTCAGGTGATACATATTCTAAAGGAGAGGGTATATGGGTTGAGCAATCTAAGGATTCCACTTCTTCAGAAGAAAAATTCTGTGATGATTCAGGATCCCTAAACCTTTTATGGGAGGATTGAGAGCCTTGGGAAGGAGGAAGCACTGCTGAAGTCTGTTTAAGGGCCATTAAGGCCTAGAAAAGATTTTGGGAAAAGGCCTGCCATTCAAAAGGGGCCTCTTTAGTAGTGGATAAATGTTTTGTCTTTTGCTTTTTCTTAGCTGGAGACGCACACTATTTTTGAAAGGTTGAAGGGACAGATATTGGCCTAGTATCAGACAGCTCAAACTCTGGGGCTTTGGATGCAGAGCTGCACATTACCCCCATAGGGTCTTCAATGTATTCAAGCCTTGGCTCCCCCTTGACTTCCAAATCGGATGTCTGGTCAACCTGTAGAGACATGCTCGAGGCTGAAGGCAAGGCAACCTCAGAAATGGGTTCGGCCTGGGACTCCGAGCCAGTGATCTCACATGCCTCCTAGTCGACGAGCCCCTCGGGAGGAACGTCAGATGATGGAGGTGCAGCCGAAGGTGTAGGCCTAGCTTTTTTGGCCATATGCTTCAGTGGCCCAGTATCAAACCCCAGGGCACCCTCCATATGTTTAGTTGAGAGTTTCAGATGGTGGTTTTCCAAATACAAAGCTAAGGAATTAAGCTAGATTCTAAGGGTCTTTGGAAAAAAATGACTGGCAAATACTACATGACCTATGGTCATGGTTGGGGCCTAGACAGAACAGACATTGGGTATGGCTGTCCTTATGTAGAATATGTCTTCCACACTGGCACTTGCCCTTCCTGGATGGCATAAATAAAAGGAACAAAGAAAAAAATTCCCAGTGGGGCACTTATTTGAGAAAACAATAATGAAAATGCTGGAAAATGCAAGACCGTTTGGTAACTGGCTTTCTGACTGCCGGCAGAAAAGTTCTGAGGATGGGAAATGGCTTATGTATGACTACAGCCTATGCCAGCTGTACCATGTACCCTACAGCTATGAAAGTCTTTTGTATACTGGCTGACGGGGTGCTATTTGGCAGGGGATGTCTCTCAAGTGAAGAATACTATAGCAAATGAATAAAAGGACATCAATAACCATACAGAATATTATATTCATAAAGTAGAACAACGTATTCTAAGAATTAAGCCAACACCGGAATGGAGAAAGGAGATGCTGCTGAACTGGATGACTGCAATTAGGTATACAGACAATAGGCAAGAGTGGGCTGGAAATTACTGGAGAAAACTGACAAAATAACCAAGGTATTGGAAGCAAATAATTAGAGATGGGTACGGTTATAGAATGGGAAGAGACCACAAATTTATTCTGACCGCAGAACAGAGATTGCCTTCCCTATCAAGGACTAATATCACAGTATAGGCAAAGAGAAAGAAATAGGGGGATCCTAAGCAAAAGGCCAGCACTGCTAGAACTTTTAGTAGAATCTAGAACAGAAGCTGCTATTAAAAAAGGAATAATTAGTCGATCATATAAAATACTCTATGATAACTATAAGAATAAATCAGAGGAGGTTAGAAAGGATTGGGAAAAGAGATTGGATAAGCAATTCACAAATAATTTCTTTCTTATTTATTTCTCCCAAATATGCAACAAAGTCTAGAAGATTTAGGATCTTTGCTTGGAAGTGTTTACATAGTTATTCTTATACCCCAAGCAAACTCCAAAGAATTTTTAATCAGGAAGACAGCAAATGTTGGAGGTCTGATGGGGAAGGAAAGAGGTAACTGGGAACATATTTTCTGGGAACTGAATGATTCTGCAGACTTTAAAGATTCCATGCAGACTACTATGTCAGAGATAATGGTTGAGCAAATTGGTGTAACTAAGGAAATTATTTTTTGAGCTAGGATACAGAAAAGGAATTGCCTGGACATAGTAAAGCCTTTCTGAGTCTAATTATGGTGGCTGCCTACAAAGCAATTACTAGAAAATGGAAGTCAAGGTCTATACCAACTCTACTAAAAGTAATGAATATAGTAACAAAGATAAAACAATTAGAAATGGGATCTTTACAAAATGGGAGGAGCAAATTACATTGAAAAAAAATGGAAATTGTGGGAACAATACATGCAAAGGGGGAACAAGGTTTAAAAGAAGACCGGATTTGAATGAGCTATGTAACGTTTGACTGACAATGACTGGATAGATTATAAGTGACATATAATATTTGCAACTAAAATTATGTCAGTATTCATTTATTATTTATTTATTTTACATTTGTTAACCGGGTTTGTCCGACTGAGCTAAGTAGCCCTTTTTCAGCAGAGGCCCGGGGAGAAAAGCTCCACATGTTCTACAGATTATCATTTACAAAAATAAGTAAACAATCAACAACTGGTTTACAGAAAATATTCAAAGCAACATATACATGAAAAACAGGGATTTGCTGCAGTAAACTAATCATTATGTCTGTCAGATTTAGAATCCTACATCATTCAGAAGGGCTAACAATAGTTTTGTTACCAGACGTAAAATCTTACATTATACAGATAAGAATGTATGTAATGTGCTTAGACTAGAGAAGTTAATCTAAGACAAGGTCTAGAAAGTTAGAGAAAGTTACATAAGTTGGGAGCAGATAGAGGTGTGCAGTTAGGGTTGATAAGCGATTTAAGAGGGGTGGGTACAGAGGCAGGTCCATTGGCTAAACAGGTATTCTTTCGTGGCTAGCTTGAATTGACTAAGTTGCTTGAGTGACCTGATCTCTAGTGGGAGTTTGTTCCAGGCCTTGGAAGGATTATAGCTATAGAAAATACATCCTTTCTTAGTTTTAGGTTTGTGGATTTGTAGCAGCTCTAGGTTAGAGCTCAGGAGGGATCTAGCAGGTGAATAGTGGGAGATGACAGATGATAGGGCAGGACAGTACGAAGGCTGATAAAAGGATAAAGTGGATGATCTGACGTTGAGGGAGAAGAAGCTGGTGAGATAGTTCAAGCCGGTTAAGGTGCTTGACTGAGAGACAGTGATGTGACTTGTAAGTTTGATGGGCTGCAACTTTGGCTACCTTGTTGTAGGTAGATTCAAGTTTGGCAAGGAGTGCAGAGTTGAGGCAAATAAGAATATGAGAGCCATATAATAGACTGGGTAGGAGGTAGGCATAAGAGAGAGTTACCTTAGCTTCACTGGTGAGAAACTTTTTGTTGCAGTAGAGGAGCCTAGTTTCTGATGAGTTTTCTTGATACAGTTGTTAATGTGCAGATCAAATTTAAGTTGGTCGTCAATGATGACACCAAGGAGTTTAGTGCTAGTTTCCACCTCGATGTGTGTCTTATTGAGGGACAGGATTATGAAAGTCAATTTAATGTGGTTAGTTTTTAGGAAGAAAAAGCACTAGATTATTTTTTTTTGGGGGGGGGGGGGGGGTTAGGATAAGCTGGTTATCAGAGAGCCAGTTTTCTACTGAGTTAAAGGAAGGTTTGTGATGTATAACGTTTGCAACTAAAATTATGTTGATATGGTTTGTTTTGATTTATATAAATGCATGATTGCTTATACCATATGTGACAATTTAATAAAAATGTTTCTTGTTTAAAAAAAAAAACTTTTTCTTTATAGACACAAGAAATACAGCCTGATAACCATCTAGCTAAGGAAACTTAGGAAACTCTTTTGCCCATCTTACCTTCAGAAAAGGAGGCAAGTGAGCAGATCTCCACATACTGATTGTATACATTTTGGACTATATGTATGTATATATATATATGCATGTGTGTGTGTGTGTATATATATATATATATATATATATATATATATATATATATATATATATATATTTGTATATAAGGGAGTTGGAAGTGAGAAAATTTTAATGGTCTGATGAAGCAACATTAGTCGCAAAAGCGCTTACCGATTTTACTGTTTTTATAATAAAGTTTTATCAGTTTCCTTGCAACAGTGGAGTTTGTTCTATTAAAAGGAGGCAAATAGTTGATCTGTCTTCCTGAAGGATTTGGTATGATGGCAGTAGAAACAAAGTTGGCAATATACATCCATCAAGTCTAGCATATACTCCCTTTTATTGAAAAATTAAGAAAGAAAATTGGGACATTAATGCACTGATTCAGTGAGAACTTAGATGGTACTTTGGGGATCAAAGGATGGATTGGGTCTGAGGGACACCCTATCTTTGTGGAAAATGATGTAAGGCGGTTTGCAAGAGAAAAGCCTGTAGCTCAGATAATCTCTAAGCTTAAGGTATTGCTACTAGAAAAATCATTTTCAAGTCAAACATTTACTGTCTACCCTGGTGGCAGATTCAAAGGGAGGCCAGGTCAAGGTATGTAGCAGAACTGTCATATCCCAAAAGGGAGTATGATCCTTGGGGGTCTAAGAAGGAAGGTGCTCCCTCATGAAAGCTTTGGTAAATCTTACAGAAGTTAGTGCTGCATGACCTTCTCCAATATGAAAATTGAAAACAGCCATTAACTGGACATTAATGGTACAATAACTGGATCCAGCCTTGAAAATGGACATCAGAAAATCTAAGATTGCAGGAAGAGGAACCAAAAAGGGATCCAGATTCCTTTGGGAGGCCCAAACAGAAAATCTAGTCCATATACATTTGTAAATTCCCCTGGTAGATGGATGGTCACTGGGAAGAAGTAATACTATGGATTACTGGGGAAAAGAGACTGGACTGAGTAGTCACCAGAGGAATTGAAGAAACCCAATGGTTAACTTTAGCGCCTGAATGCCTGGATGAGGTGTGTTATAAGGGTAAGAAAGAAGTGCAGGATTGGGATCCAGCACCCAGTGAGGGGCAGAGGGTGAATCAAATGAGCTCAAAGAAAGGGAAAACACACCTGATGAGGGCAGACCGTGGCAATGAGGATGACTGTAATAATATTCTCTACTGCTTTCTGCAAGAAATTCTGGAATCAAGGGAGTAGCGAGGAAGGCACAGTGAAGATGGGGGGGGGGCAAACATGCATCAGAGAATCACTCAGTGACTCCCCCTGTAGGAAGGGAGGAATCAGGGCAAAGAACCCATTGCATTTTGTGTTGTGGAGAAAGGCAGAAAGATGGCAGCAAGGCTGGTATAGATGAAACATCTGTTCCGCCACTGTCGGATTGAGGGACTATCCATGAGGTAGGAGGAGAGACCTGTTCAACCTGTCCCCACAAAACAATGAACTTCCCAGTATATGCACTGTCGCCCGAAAGTGATTGGAAGATATTGCCCAGTGCCACACTCTCATTGCTTCTTGACATAATGGATAAGAATGGGTTCCCCTTGTTTATTGATATACTATATAACTGACATCTGTCTGAACAAAAATCATCCCTAGAGGGAGGACGTCCTGGAAGGCCAGCAATGCTAGGAGTACTGCCCCCATCTTTAGAACACTGAAGTGGAAACTGGTCTCTGAGGGGCACCATGTGCCATGGGGTGTTTTCCCCATGTAATGTCCCCTATTCTAGCTGGGAAGCATCCATGGTCACAATGGTCTGGGGGGATACAAATGGACAGCCTCGAGATAACTTGGAATACTGAACCCACCACGTTGCATGTGTCCTGCAAATGTTTGTCAAATGAATCTGAAAACTCATGGGTTTGTTCCTGATAGACCATTGCTCCACAAGTGTCCACTGTAAAAATCTCATGTAATATCTGGCCAGAGGGACAAGGGTGATGGAGGCTACCACAGATCCTAAATGCAGGTAACGCAAGTTGGCTGATGGTATTGGACAGAAAAGAACCTTTAATGCCTGGTTTTGCAGGGTAGACAATCTGTTGTCTGTCAGCTTTGCTCTCCTTGTTATTGCCTCTAGATGGGCACCTATGAATTTCAATGTCTGAACTAGAAGAAACTGATATTTGTCCAGATTTACTGTGGTCCCTAAATGGGGGCAAAGACAGAGCAGATAGTCCCTGGCCTGAATGAGAAGACACCTAGTAAGTGGCAATAAGCCAGTCATCTAAATATGGGAACAACCAGAACCCTTGCAGTCTGAGGTGAGCTGCAACCACCACCACTACACACTTGGTAAACACCCGGGGAGTGTGATGAGACCAAAGGTCAGGGCTCTGAACTGAAAATCAGTGGCTCCCAGCCAAAAGCAGAGAAACCTTCTGGACCATGTGTCCACCACAACGTGGTTGCACGCATCCTGAAGGTCTATATAGCACATCCAAGTGTCCCTTCTCAAAAGGGGGAGGATGGATTGTACTGTCACCATCCAGAACTGTGTACGTTTGACATATTGGTTGAGATGACTGAGGTCCAAAATTGATCTGAGAACCAAGTTCTTCTTTAGCACCAAATAAAACTCCCACATAATTCCAGATCTATGTTGGTCTGGTGGGACCTCCTAGATGACACACTTGTCTAACAGCTTTTTTATTTCTATGGCAGCTACCTTCCGTTGAGAGGGTGGCACGTTGGGGGTTTCTTTGCTGAAGTAGTGAGGTAAAGAAAGGAAATGGAATAGCTTTCTGGTTATGATCCTCCACACCCAAATGTCTTCAGTGATGGATGTCCAGGACTCTGGGTGCAGAGATAAATGCCCCTGACAGTCTCCAGACCACAGAAGTTGGGCAATAGTTTAGAAGTGCTGATAAGGCCTCTCAGAGAAAAAAACTCTGAAGCCTTGGTTTTGTGGGCCTCTTCTGCCTTGCAGGTGACTTCCACTATTAGAATTCTCCCCTCTGCCATGAAGGGGGGGGTTTATCTCCAGAAGGGTACAGAGAAAACCCTTAGAACTTCTGGAACCACATCTTCTTACCCCCCCCCCTTTCTGGTTTCTAGAGAAGGACTTCTGAGGGCAGAGAATGCATGCCTATGGCAGAAAGGGTTTTCCTCATCTTGTTCACTTCACTTACTTTAGGTCTGAAAAGGGTCAAGCCATCAAAAGGGGCAGTGACAAATAACATCTTGAAAGACTCCTCAAAGTTACACATCCAAGCATGTCTCCTTAAAACAATGCCTGAGTTGTCCTCAGCCTGGTTAGATATCAGACATATTGAGACATTCGATAGGGATTGTAGACGAGTCCACAGTCTTCTTGTCCTCCACAGACACAGATTCTGACAGAGATTTTGAGAGGTCCTTAATCAAATCTCTCTGAAATCTTGTTGTGTGAGGAATAATTCATTACCCTCAATATGAAGGTAGCTGAAGCATAAACATGTTCCCAAAGGTGTCTACTGCCCTTAACTCCATGTTCGTGGAATGGACAGACGAGTTTTCTTCAGCCAGCTCTTATGTGGTTGCTACCACTACTACCATGGTATTCACTGCTGAGCCCTTGCTCCAATGTTTGTGATCTTTCAATGCTACAAGAAAGAAACTTAAGTTTCTGGGGAATATATTCAGTCACATCTGGCTCCTGCCATGCCCACCAAGATATTAAATCCACCAACGCATAGGCTGGGACAACCCAAGAAGTACAGGAGCCGGATCTGAAGGCCTCAAAAAACACTGATTTCACTTGGGAAGGGGTTTTGTAGAACCAATAGCCTTTCTGTCTCAAGAGTTCAAAAATCTTCCCAAATGACGAACCCAAAGAAAGCCGCCGGCTGTGACGTGGTCCAAGTAAGGAAACTGTTACAAAAGTAACAACTAAAAGCAATAAAATCCAACTGGAAACAAACTCTTACAGAAGTAACAAGTTTAATGATAAAATAAATCCACAAAGTACTGCAAAGAGCACTTTTCGTATTCGGACTGAATACTTTGTCAAATGCACATTATGTTAACTGTCGGGCCATTTAAATAGTTAGAATGTAGTAAAAACAGGAAATCACGTCATGTCTAAACTTTCCCATACCAGATGGCGGTTTAAGGTAGGAGCCACCATAGGAGCTGGGAACCAAGGCTCATGGGTCCGACAGATCATCCTATCCACATCAGTGTCTGCCAGGCTCCTAGTAGACTGGACTGATCTAGTGGGGAAAGAGATGATGGCAGGTCTAGAGGGTCTGTGAATAGGGATCTCATGCAAGAAGATGGAGCACAGTCTAGGGGAGACCAACTCCTGAGAAAATCTAGGTTCTGGCAAGGGAGGAGTCTAAAATCCAATGACAGTCAGAACTGACAGAGGGGTCAGAGCCGAAGGTTTAGAAATTTTCGATGACAAGTGCCAGAGAAGCCACAGATGAGGAGGAATGATCGAGGGAGTCCTTCTTATGCTCCCTGCCCTTTTCCCTGTGTTTGTCTCCAGTCTTCTAACCTTTGTGTCTGTCTGAAGGTTTTTTAGCAAATGGGGAGACTCCAGATACAGCAGACAACACCTTGAGTGGTTTTCCTGCAGAGGCTGGGAGATGTCCTTTTAGCACGTTTGTTGTGCCTAAATTAGGAATCTTCTGGATGCACGCTTTAAACACAGAAGGCTCATCAGACATGACTGAAAGCAATTCACCTAAATGCCAATAAATAGAAATACCTTAACAACAACAACAGTAATAGCAAAGACACACTACTAGTCTGCTATAAGGGAGTAAAAAGTAAGAGAGCAAAAAGACAAGCAGCAGCAGCAGAAGCTGCTTTTGGGGGGGTAAAGAGGAAAACAGGTGAAAGAGGAAACACAAATAAACTACTTAGAAACAACTGCTAACTAAGTCCAGAAGGATACAAATTGTATAAGGTAGTTGAGGCAAGCTTGAATGAGAAATCATATCTGTACTCGATGAGTAGCAAACAAGATCTGAGGTAATGGTGACAGGTGAAGACTATGGCTAAGTGAAGGAGCCTGAGCTAAGGATCCAAAATTCTAGAGTGTCCAAAGCCAGCTCCATGATCAGATCTGAAGACCCATCTTCAGAACAGGATAGAAGAGACATCAGCTGTGAAAGTAATTACTTAATTTATTCCCCTCCAGTGGCGCTCTGGAAACTTGAGCTTTCAATGAGAGGAGCCTAAATTTTTTGATAGAATCAAATTATGTCCTCACATGTCAAACAAATGTTCATGTCTCTGGAACCACAGGGTTTACCTAAAATATAAATGGCAAACTTTTCAGCACAAACTGTTTTCGTAGCACTAGTATTCTTTTGATTCTGGGTCTTAAAACAGATTGTAAAAATCACAGCAAACACAGTAACTATTAAGTGTGTAATATTCTGTAAACAACTTATAATATCACAGCAATCATTCAAATTACACACATACCACTAGTAGCATTTTATTCACCCAGCTAACAGCTTTCATATGAGGCTAAGTAGTTCTGTTTGTGCTACTTGGTTGTTGAGATATTTAGAAAAAACATTAACTGTTTAACAATATAACTGATTATATGAACAACAATTAATATCTCTTTACCTAAACTAGACAAAGGCCAACTATTAATACAATTGTATTTGCCATTATATAAGTTTCAAGATGACATTTTTTAATACTTTGTATGTAGCATGGTTTTGGAATTATTGATGCAAATATGAAGAAGCAGTATTTGGAGCCTAGAGGTTGTCAGTAGGATGCAACTGCAGAGGCATAAATAGGGGATATATATATATATATATATATATATATATATATACATATATATATATATATATATATATATACATATATATATATATATATATATATATATATATATATATATAGACACGCACACACATATACACACAGACCCAGGGTACAGCAAAGAAGCCAGCTGGGAAGAAGGCAAAGTGATAATAAAGATAGTGGTGCTTTGGTAGGAACTTGCCATAGCTGTAAATGTTCAAGTATATTCATTGTTGCTATAACTAATCTTGGGACTTCTGCAGCAAAAGGCCGGCTTAACTTCAGAGCATAGCATTATTCTCCCTCCAAGCTAGACAAATGCTCTTCTCACCTGGATATTAGAATGTTAGTTATATGACTGTCATCTGTCTGCACCATCTTTGTTTCTTTCTTACCCTGGCAATATAGTTTTATATGGTATGAACAGGTGTCTGGCTCTCATATTGGAAGTAATCTTCAGGAAGGTAATCAAACCAGAAGGCCAACATACTGTCTCATCAGGTTCTAGATCAAAGATGAGAAGGCAAGGTGCCTAATTAGGATAACAGAGAGGGAAGGTAGGAGGAAAGATGACGTCAATCAAGGGATGCACACAGAAAGAGGATGACAGCAGAGGAGGCAGGGAATTGGCATTGCAACAGTGAGTTTATGCAAAATATCTACAATTACATTGCACTCATAAAAATAACTGTAGTATGTTCAATATACAGTTAACTATTGCAGAAATGACACTTGCGAAAATTCCCCACGTTTAAGAATCAGTGTGTTTCTGGCCCTTGTGAGGAGCAGAATGCATCAGTGCCTGCAGAATACCCATGGTAAATCCTTCCCTTGCCCTAAATGAAATATACGGATTACAGTGCTTGGATTTGGTGTGGAAAGACAATCAGGTAGCTGTTTCCAGGACACATTATGCAAAAACCCCCTACCACTACCATGGAAGATAGTGATAGCTGCAACAGTCCTACAGGAATTGTGTTGTGTTGTGTCCCAGCATAGTTTTGCAATGAAGAGAGTGACAGAAGCAACACTAACGTGCTTGCCATATATATACTGTTTGCTCACCAACAGGCTTCCTTCTGTGCCCTTTTGCAAATGAAACAAACCCCTATTCAGGCTTTAGTATCTTTCTAAGTAAAATTATAATTGGCTATGCATATCCAGGGAGTGTGAAATCCTTTTCCTTTCTTCCAGAGAGAGAAAAAAACAGTGAGCTGAACAGTCTGACTTACAGATATTTCTGCCATGACTACAGACATGAAGTTAGGGTTAGTATGTACAGTGACCCTATCTTTGAGGAATCTAAGAAATGGTTCTTTGCACATAACTGCTTGCAATTCTGAAATCTTTCTAGCAGTGGTACATCCCAACAACAAAATGTTGCCTATCTGCAATCACATTGGAGCTTCCCGGGATATGCATTGTGATTGTCACGGCTTTGCGACAAAAGGGGTAGCATTTGGTCCCTTCCTGTTTGTTTATGTACCAGACAACGGACATTTTGTCTGACTGGATAGCAATCATTCCTGATGGAAGGAACGGATGGAATGCTTGCAACACCAATAGCACTGCTCTTAACTCCAGGACATTGATATGTCAATTGACCTCTATGCTGGACCACGTGCGTTGGACTGACTTTCCATGGAGGTGGCCCCCAACCCTATCAGGGAAGCATCCGTGGTCACCGTGGCTCTGGGTTGGGCAGCCTGGAAGGGGCGACACCAACGATTTTCATCTGTACTCATCCACCAGAGGAGATCTTGTTTGCAGGTGTTGGTGATGAAAATCTGTGAGCTCAGGGGATGAAGATTGGATATCCACTGGGACAGAAAGAGCCACTGTAGCAGTCTCATGTGTAATCTGGCTAGGGGAACAATAGGGATGGCTGCCGCCATACACTCCAGAGCCTGAAGAACTTCCCTTGCAGACACCTTTCTTTGACAGAGCATCACTTGAACTTGTGCTCTTAATCTCTGAAGCCTGTGAGGGGAAAGAGAGACCAGACTTGACTGAATGTTGAATACTGCCCCTACAAATTCCAATTGCTGTGAGGGTTGAAGACTGGATTTTTCCCAGTGGCTGGTGATGCCCAGCAACTCCGCTAGTACTAGAGTGTAGCGGAGGGCCCTAACCAGAAGGCGCTTGGTGGGGGCAGAGAGGAGCCAATCATCTAAATACGTAAACACCTGGAATCCCTGAAGTCTCAGATGAGCTGTGACCACTGCTAGGCATTTCGTGAATACTTTGGGGGCTGTCGAGAGACCAAATGGCAGGGCTCTGAATTGGTAGTGACTGGCTCCCAGCCGGAAGTGAAGTAGATGCTTGGAGTGCTTGTCCATTTTAATGTGGTAATACGCATCTTGGAGGTCTAACAAGCACATCCACACACCCTCCTGCAGAAAGGGGAGGATGGACTGAATAGTGACCATGCAGAACTTGGTCTGAACCACTGATTTGTTTAGCTGGCTGAGATCCAAAATGGGCCTTCAGTCCCCGGTCTTCTTTGGCACTAAGAAGAATCTTGAGTAAAACCCTGATCTGCACTGGTCTGGGGGAACCTGTTGGATGACTCATTTTTGACATAGCTTTCGTATTTCGGAAGCTGCCTCCACCCTTTGACTGGGTAGAACATCGGGAAGGGATTTTGGATGTCTTGGATAAGAGATTAGGGGGATGTGATAGCCTCTGGAAATTATTCTCTGCACCCACTGATCATTTGTAATAGAGCCAGGCAGCTTGGTGCCCCGACTGCTTCCAAAAGGAAAGCAATCAGACAGCACTTCAGGAGCGCTGATACGGTCTTCTCGAGAAAGAATCTCTGGAGTCCTGACTTCAGGGACCCCCTCTTCTCCGAAAGGGGCGTCTTCCATTATTGGAACCCCCTCTGCCACCGGGGGGAGTCCTCACCACGTGCTTGATGGAAAGGACCTTGAGACCTCTTGTGCCACATCTTTCCACTCCTCTGGTTCCTGGAGAAGGAGCGCTGAGGTTTGGAAAAACACAGACCCACGGCAGACAAGGTCTTCCTGTCCTACTCGCACCTAGCTAATGTATCCTTGACCTTAGCACCAAACAAAGCTGATAGTTCGATAGGGGTGCTTAAAAAGGAAGACTTGGAGTCCGTGAGGTCACAAATGCACATCCAGGAGTGGCGTCTCATAACTATGCCTGCACCTACAGCTCTAGCCACTCCTTCAGTTGCGTGGGGCAGCAACCTCATGGACGAATTGGAAATTGACTCTAGGGTGGCAAGTTGGGAAGCAACTTTATCACGTGCCCCATCCGAAACTTGACCCGTGAGGATTCCAGAGAGCTCGGTGATGAGATCTCTCTGGAGCCTCGTAAAATGTGCCAAAAAGTTCAGAAATCTGACAGCAAAGGTCGCTGATGCAAAAACTCGCTTCCCTAACCTGTCCACCGCCCGGGACTCCCTGTTAGGCGAGTGCACAGCAGGACTTTCGTCCACCAGGTCCTTTTTAGTGGTCGCCGCCATCACCATAGTGTCTACTGGCAAACCTCTAGATCAATGGGGTTGATCCTCTGGAGGGGAAAGTATCTTGTCTGATCTCCTGGGGATGGCCTCAACGGAGTCGGGATTCTTCCATGCCCACTACATGATGAGCTTGACTAACTCATCGGCGGGGGGGGGGGGGTCATCCAAGAAGTAGAGGGGCAAGAGCGGAAGGCCTGCAGGAATACGGGTTCCTCCGTGGAAGGATGGGAGGCCTTCCAGTCACCCCTCTGCTTCAAGATTTCCAGGATGTCTCCAAATGAGACATCAGGGGGTGACCGTGGGGATCCTTCCCCATCAGCGTAGTCTGTATTTTCTGTGAGGGACTCCTCTGGGGAGTCCATGTGTTTCCTCTTACACGCCCATTTCTGAGGGGGTTCTTCGGTAGGAGCATCCGAAGAAGACTCAAAGGGAAATACCCTGAACAGGGGTTTCCTGGGCCTTGTGCTCTTGGAGTCCTGGAAGGTGGCCTTTCATAGCTACAGTTCAGAGGGAATGGATGGAAGGTCTGACTTAGGAGGGTTGCTCGAAGCAAGCACTCTCTCCATCACCCGGAAAGAAGGCCCGCCTAAAGAGGAATGGGAGCCCAAACTGGAGTCACACTCCGCTCCACGTGGTCCGCTCCCGGTGATAGAGCCTCAAGCAAAACCAGGGAGGGAGCCGCCCTCGGACCCGAAGACGGAACCGGTAACACAACTGGAACTGTGGCCAGAACTGAAGGTTCCACCCCTCAAGCATGAGATTGAGGAAGGGTGGGTTCTGATGGAACCAACACACAAAGGGGCCTCGGACCCTCAGACACAGTCATTATGGGTGCCAAGGTAAGGGGTCCTCTCGCAGGCATCAGAAATATGAGTCTTGGAAACGAGGGATCCAAGGGTGGAGAATACGTAGGGGTCGCTGGGGTAACAGACCCAAAGCCCAGAGTGGGATGAGCTCTAGGAAAATTTGTAATTCCCCTGGCAGTCAGCAGCTGATCAAGGAGGCACACCACATCCAATTCTGATAGGCTCCTGGTGGACCTTGCCGATGCCCCTGAGGGGGAATCAGGCTGGTCCAAAAAGGGGCTGAAGGCTTGTCTGGCAAATGGATCCGCAGATGGGGAGTACTGGATCTGTGGTATATTGAAAAACAGCACTGACTATTCCAGTTTGGAAACTGGCAGCAGGGGAACAATCGTAGCCAAGAACGGGCTCGGAGCTGAGGTTACAGCTGGGATGGAAGTCAATAGCGGCTCTAAAGCTGTTGTCGGAACCGACGTCAGAACGAAGATGGGGGCCATCGGTGCTGAGGTAGAGACAGGCAAACTGGTCGGAACCGAAGTTGTAGTTGGCGCCATAGTCGTCGGAGCCAGAAGAGGCTCCGACGAGGTGACCTCGGTATGAAGCACTGGAGCCAAACTCGGAGCCGAGGTGGTCGGAACTGAGGAGGCGATACGGTGCTCAGTAGAAGTCTTGTGGGACTTGTGCTTATGACTTTTGCCCCTATCACCAGCCGGTGAAGAGGGGTCTGAACGAGGACGTTTCTTGCCCACAGAAGGAGGGGATGAGACCGCCGACGCAGAAATAGCCTCCAAAAAAGGCAAAGGAAGCAGGCCCTTAAGGATTAACTTGTTTCGTCTTTCATTCAGCGTCCGCTGACTGAAGCTGACACAAATGTCACAAGGAGGTTTCGCTGATAAGTGCGGAACCCCCAAACAATACACACATTCTTCATGTAAATCACTATACAGGAGTTTACCACTGCAAGAAGAGCAGTGTTTAAATCCAGTTGTACTTTTCTTTTCTGGCATAACAGAAGAAACACACACATGCTAAAGTAGAAGAAAGTTATAGAGCAAGAGGAAATACCAACAATGGTATTGGGAGTACCACAAGGGTAAAAGGATCAGTACCAACAATGGTACGAAAAGAAATACCTGTAGGTAGAGCTGAGTGTGAAATTAGAGAAAAGATAATAAACTGACAGAAAGAACTCACAAATACTGAAAAAAATTTGAAAAAAATATCTCACTTAGCTGGAGAGCTCGCTGAAATGCTGCTACACACGGCTGCGTGGCAAACGAGATCTGGAGTAACAATGAGGGGCATTGTGGGTAGCAGCTTAGCGCGAGAGTTTTTGGTGCATGCAAGCTTGGTATAAGGCCGACTGGGTTCTGAGGGCTCGAAACCAAACCCATCAGTGATGAATAGGAAGAAGATTAACAACTTCAGATCAATGCTTCTACTTACGAGTGGACCTGCAAGCTACCCTAAAAATTATAGACAAATAACTTGCCTTCCAACTATATATAAACTAGACACTGGAATTAATACTGACAGAGTTTATACTTATTTAGAAGAAAACTCAATTATGGCAACAGAACAAAAGGGCAATAAAAGAAAGTCATATGGAACAAAGGATCATTTGTTGTTAAATAAAGTCATAGCGGAGAACTGTTAAAAGGGGAATAATCTAAGTATGAATGGATTGACTACAAAAAAGCATTTGATAGTATCCCACATTCATGGATAAAAGAGTGCTTAAAAATGTATAAGATACAGCCTACACTGATCAACTACATTACAGTGACCACGAAACAGTGGCAGACCACTCTGCAATTAAGCCATGATAAAGAGAAAATTATTATTCCAGGGATAAAAATCCAGAGAGAGATATTCCAGGGTGACTATTTGTCATGTCTGCTATTCTGTCTTGCCCTTAATCCATTAAGCTGTCTACTTAACAGACTAGGCATTGGCTATAATGTGGCTCCTAGAAAACAACAAGGTGTTAAGACTTTTCATCTTCTCTTTGTCGATAATTTAAAACTGTACAGCTCATCATATGAGGGACTGAAAGCATAAATGCAAGTTGTCAAAACTTTTTCAGACGACATAAGAATGTCACTTGATCTTGATAAGTGTGCAAAAGCAACCTTTATACCAGGATAACTGCAGCACCAAGAAAACATTACTTTGGGACTAGAATGCGATATAAAAGAATGTGAGCAAGACGGAGTATACAAATATTTGGGAACTGATGAAAGATCAACAAAACATGAACAAATGAGAATAAAACTTAGTAAGGAATATTTTAGAAGACTTAAATTAATCCTGAAAACAGTGTTGACATCTAGGAATAAAATTCAAGCTATAAATAGGGTTACCACCTGTCCCATTTGCGAGGGACAGTCCCTCTTTGGGCAGTTGTGTCCTGCAAAAAATTGTAAAAATGGCAAACGTCCTGAGATTTTAGGACAAAATGATTTCCTACATTTTATGTAATAGTTGCATAAAACAGTTATTCTGTATCTGAAATGCCAAAATATTATAAGAAACAGTATAAGCAACTAAAATACTACAAGCATAAGCTTTAGTTAGACAAAAAAGTGAAGTTCTGTACTTTGTACTGACTATGGGTATGTTTTGGCCTGCAAAATATGACGTTTGTACCAAAAATGACCCACTTTGGGCATTTGAAAAGGTGGCAACCCTAGCTATAAATGAATGTGATCTTCCTGTCCTAACTTATAGTTTTGGAGTGATTAACTGGCCCCAAAATGGGTTGGAGATTAGATAAGAAAACAAGAAGGATGCTTCATGCTCACCAAATGATTTACAAAAATTCAGGGCATACCAAGATTATATATTCCCTGTTCCCAAGGAGGGATGGGCCTCCTTGAAACTGATTACATGTATAGATCTGCAATCGTGGGACTGTACACATATCTGCTGACCTCACAGGACCCAAACATAGTTAAAGTTTTGAAACTAAACATGAAGAGAATAAATCTAAGTTGACTTCCTTGCTTAGTCTAGCAGAAGCACATCGGCGTAAAGCAGGAATGGAAAGCAAACCAGAAGTTCATAAAAATCAGGCAGCAACTGAATGTGCTAAAAAACAAAAGAAAGAGCATAAGGTGAAGGGTCAGATGAGAAGGCAAGAAATATGGAAAATGCATAAATATAGTTGCAAGTACAGAAAACTTCTGGAAGAACCTCATGATGATCAGGATCGAACACAGGAATGGCTAAAGAGAGGCGAATTCAAACCAAAAGATGAAAGGTTAATATTGGCGTCCCAATATGGTGGGCTACGCACACTTTGGTTTATAAAGTCCATTGAAAATGTGGGAAAAACAGACAAATATAGGCTTTGTAAAACAGAACTGGTAACAGTCACACACCTCGTTGTTGGTTGTGACATGCTAATGGCAGAAGGACTCTATACAGAAAGCCATAATAATGTGACAAGACTGTTGCACTGGGACTGTGCAAACATTATGGTAATTAAGTAGCTGAAAAACACAAGAAACATGAGCCATAAAGCATCATAGAAAATGAAGTCTACATCACATGGGATCACCCATTACCAACAGTTCAAAAGACAGATGCGAGAAAACTAAATATAGTGGTCCATGAAAAGAAGACAAAAATAGCACTGATCAATGAAATCACCGCACCCAGTGACTACAGTGTCTTGCGTATAGAGAGAGACAAAGTCATAAAATATCCGGATTTGAAGGCAAAAACTACAGCAATGTGGATGAAAAATACCCAGACACTTCCAATAGTAGTAGGAGCAACGGGTAAAAAAAAATCTACAATTGTATTTAGATATGTTACCAGTACATGTAACCCCAAATGAATTTCAGGAGTCGTCATTACTGGGCACACTGTGGGTGCTGCGAAGAGCACTTCTGGCTGACATCAAAGATTGAAACAATCCTAATTTCATGAACTTCAATTGCAATTTGACTTAGGAATGGGGTCCATTCCCGTCATGGTAATAGAAACCCAAAAGAGTTTGAGAAATTAAAAGTGATATAATATTCATAAACTATTAGAAAATATTCTAAGAACTAAGCCAACACGGGAATGGAGAACAGAGATTCTGCCAATAGGGAAGACTGCAATTATGGATACAGACAATAGGCAAGAGGGGGCTGGAATTTATTGAAGAAAACTGGCAAAATAACCAGGGTTTTGTGAGCAAATAATTCGATGGGTAAAGGTAAAGAATGGGAAGAGGCCAAGAATTTATTTGGACTGCAGGAGAGACAGAGATTGCCTTCCCTATCAAGGACTGATATCAGAGTATAGGCAAAGAGAAAGAAACAAGGGGATCCTAAGCAAAAGGCCAGCACTGGTAGAGTTTTTAGTAGAATCTAGAAAAGATGCTGCTGCTAAAAAATGGGATAATTAGTAAAGCCTATAAAATACTGAATGACAAGTATAAGAATCAATCACAGGAGATTAGAAAGGATAGGGAAGAGAGACTGTGCAAGCAATTCACAAAGAAACAATGGGGGTACATGTATGACTCCCAAATATGCAACATAGTCTAGACGATTCAGGATCTTTGCTTGGAAGTGTTTACAAAGGTATTTTTATATCCCAAGCAGACGCAAAGATTTTTTTCCCAGACAGATGGGAAACATTGGAGATGTGATGGGGAAGAAAAACAGGTAACTGGGGAACATATTTTTTGGGACTGTAATGACTTGGCAGACCTTAAAAATTCCCTGTAGACTACTCTATCAGAAATATTGGGTAAGCAAATTGGTATAACTAAGGAAATTATTTTTTGAGTTATGATACAAAACTGGGATTGCCTAGACATAGTAAGGCCTTCCTGAGTCTAATTATGGTGGCTGCCAAAAATCAATTACTAGAAAATGGAAATCAAGTCTAAACCAACTGTACTAGAAGTAGAAAATACAGCAACAAAGATAAAACTGGAAGAGGGACCTTTAGAAAAGAGTAACAGTAAATTATATAGAAAAAAAAGGGGATTCTGGGAACATTAAATGCAGGATAATGTTTTGGAAGAGGAGTGAGGTTTAAAAGAAGGCAGGATTTGAATGACCTATGTATTGTTTGACTGTCGATGACTAGATAGATTATAAGTGATATATAGTGTTTGCGACTAAAAATATGTCAATATGGTTTGCTTTCATTTCTATAAATGTATAACTGCCTATGTCATGTGTGATAATTTAATAAAGATGTTTGTTGTTTAAAAAATCTACCGACTGCAAGTCTTTGGAATGTGGGAAGAAACAGGAGAACTCGTGTGAACACAAGGGGAGCATGCAGACTCTGCAAAGAAGGCACCTAAGCAGAGACCTAAAGAAGAGATGATCTGGTGTGAGATGACATTCCTACATATTCTGCCACTGCTTTTGTTTTATCTCAATTTATGTTATATCCTGAAACTACCTGAAACTGTCTGAAAATGTTCCACAAAATCTAAATGCCCTTTTACTAACTACAAAATAATATCATCTGAAAATGAAGGCTTTTTTTAATTCATTGCTACACCAGTTATAGCCTTGAATCTGTCAACCCCTTATTTGCTAGCCATATATACATTTATATATTTATATATATATATATATATATATATATATATATATATATATATATATATATATATATATATATATATATATATATATATATATATACACATATATATATATAAGGTTCCCCTTCATATGATTGAATTTCTCTAAACTCAAAAGTCATAAACTCGAAACAAGAATTTCGAATTTAGAGAAACTTAAACATATGAAAGGGACAAAAAAAATGACCACCTTTCAAATGTTTTTGCAGGGGGGGTTTAGTCCCCCCTGCACCCCCACGTGGGGGGGCTGTGCCTACTACACCCCCCCTACATAAATATACCTACTCCGCGATCGCACTATAGTGAAGGAAAGGGAAATCTCCCTTTCCGCGCTATACACGCAAGTGCAAAATGGAAGATTTTCCATTTCTCCGCTATAGTGCGGTCACGGAACATTCACATTTAAACTGCTAGGGTACAGGGGGCCTGGCCCCCTGCAATAAGGTAAGTTAGCTTTTTATTTTTTTAAACCTGAGGCTCCCATTCACAATTTCAAGTGAATGGAAGTTTGAGATTCTGGTCTCGAGATTATGAATTTCGAACGTCCATCCAGTCGATCTTGTGAAGAGGAACCATACATACATATATATATATATATATATATATTATATATATATATATATATATATATATATATATATATATATATATATTATATATATATATATATATAAAAGCATGAATATGTGCACACACGCATATATATATATATATATATATATATATATATATGTATATGTATATGGTGTGTGTGTGTGTGTGTGTGTGTGTGTATATATATATATATATATATATATATATATATATATATATGCATAGATATAGATATATAAAGGTTTACCATTGAAATTGCAAAACTGCATCTGTCGACCGGTCAGAATGTCAACCTAAAATGTTGAATACATAGTCAAAAAAGCAGTCAAGTCGAAAATGAATACATTGACACCTGTAGCTCGATGTGTTCCACAGAGCAGAAGGTGACATCAGTCACCCATGCTATGCACCTTAATGTACTGTTACCCTCTACAGTCAGTGGTACGTTTTCTTTCACTATTTTGCAGGGGGGAAGCCCACCTGCACCCCCACACTCCTTAAAATTTATATATACCAACTCCGAGATTGCACTACAGTGAAGAAATTAGTTAATTCCCTCTTCCTCACTGAACCACGATCTCCACACATAATGCTGAACTCTGATAATCAAACTAAACTACCCATTCGCTGTAGTGTAGTCAATGTTTTCTGGTTCAGCATTCTGCCCATTGGAAAAGTACCTTTTGAACACATGCTGTTCAACTGCAAGCACTTCACAATTTCAACAGTAAACCATATTTTATATATATATACACACACACACACATGTATGTGTATGTGTATATATATAGATATATATATATATATATATATATATATATATATATACACACACACACACACACACACCTGTTTGGTTCCTCTTATCTAGGAGCCCTCCTACCTTAACTCTTGCCTCCATTCCTTCACATATCCTCATTAACCCTATTACTCAATCAGGGGACACAACATTGCACTCATCATTGTATCCCACGTGACTCTAGTGAATGTTTTCTCTGCATTAAGACTCACAATCAATGAAATCCACTTTCCTCGGGGGTTATCATTGTTTTATTGATGTTATCAAAATGTTTGTCTCCGCTTCACAAAAGCGCACTGACTCTTATGGTTTACTACCATAATCTTGAAAATCATAATCTTGAGACCAAAACAACATGTCAAACTCCTGGACTTACCTCTCTGCAGGACAACCTTAGCACTCATTCCTGGGTCAACACCCCAGCAGAACCCAGACTAGTACTCATTCCTAGGTTCACCGTTAGGGGAATTCGATATTTGAGATGGCTAGACATTGTGGTCTTTCAAGATTGAAGGCTTTGAGATTCTGATACTAAATGGATTTGTACCTATCAACTTTGCTAACATCTTTGCCATTCTCTTAGCTAATATACTAACACAGACAAACACTTTATAATCATACTTTTAAATCACAACGCATTTATATGAATCTAAAGTTGAAAGATCTTTACTCTGTTTTGGTAAAATTGCCACCAATGCTTCCTTCCACGATGCTAGCATTCTATCACCCTTTTTTTCCTCAAACATTGTTTAGAAAGCCTTCTAGATCTTTATTACCCTTTTCCATCCTAACTTCGAAATGTCCACAGGAATACTTTCTGTTCCAGGAGACCTCCCAGCTGACTGACTATGTATTACTGAGTTTATTCCATATCTCCCTGTCTTAACTATTAAATGTTGAGACAAGACCCATCTTCTCTTCCATAAGTACTTAGATTTGTGCCTTTTCTTGGTTCCCTGTTCCTCTGCCTTATATAAATCACAAAATTCTTGAACTCTCTCTAATACCTCTATAGGATCTCTGGTTATTTTTCTGATCATAGGCTACCCAAGTTTGGCTACAAAAACTTTCTTTTGCCTACATTACTGTGCTGAACGTTTTTATGCCATAGAGCTGATGTTAAAAAATAAATAAATAAATAAATAAATAAAAACAACAGTTGCTTGATATTGCCTTTATCAAAGCTCTTCAATGTCCCATGTATGGTCCAGTGCAATACTGTTATTCATAAATGAATGCCTATAATCTTCAATGTTGTTAAGTTTGTTGTCTTAGCCGCAGCAAGCCACTTGGTTTTATTTGTAGCAAGCTGTTTCCTAAAGTTTACAGAAAAGGAGAGAAAAGAGCATTTTTTTCACTCCTCAAAGATGAGGGCAGAAATTAAGGAGGATATGTGATGGATGAATGGACCTGGCTTGTTCCTTAGGTGAGGAGTGCCAGACAGGGAGATTACTTTTTTTTGCTCCCCAATTTACCAATTTATGGGGTACATGTTAGGGAAAATGAATGGAACAGATCTGAAATGGAGAGCCAGATCCAGAAGGAATGGGGTTGTTTTACTCCTTGACTAAGAGTTGAGGGGCTCAAGCACAAGAAATGGCACCGAGCACTACATGAGCCAACTACAGCTCTGCTGTCAATTCTCCCTTTTTCTCCAATACTTTAACCTTTGCCAGCCTCTCAATAATTTTTATTACTTCCTTCCAATAATTCATTCTTATGAATTTCTACCAAGCTTTTAAAGTTCACTTTTGTTTTATCCAACTCTCTAGACATCCCTTCTGCAGTAATTGCTATCTTTCCTAACAACTCTCAAATCACACACACTACCTATTCCTTAAATTCCTTTGTTTTTATCAAATAAGTAGGTAAGTGCCAGTGCCCTATTTTTCATAATTATTTCATTTATAATTTATTTATTATTTGTTGACTGGGTTAGTCCAACTGGGACAGAGCCGTTTTTCAGTGGCGATGCGGGGAGAAAAGCTCCACAGTAAATACATTCAAACTGAGTTGAAATATAATAATACAAAATCACATAGACATAAACAATAACAACTTAACATACATGGCAAATAGAATATGCAATTCAGCATGAAGAGGTACAGAGGAAAGAATAAGAAATAAAACTGACTTTTAGCTATTGAAATGTTATAAACCAGAACATATTAGACTGGCTTTGAATAGGAGAAGAGATGGTAAAGTAAGAAAAGAATGTTTAAGAGTGTAGGATAGAAGCAGAGAGGAAGGAAAGATGAGTAGCAGTGTTGCAATAAAGAGAGATTAGGAGAAAGGTAGGGTTTCACAGAAGTAGTAGCAAGATGAGGGAATAGAATACCTTGGAGAGATGGCTCAGTCAGGTGGAGATAGCATAGACAAAGTTTATTTTCCTTGAAGGGAATTTTTACTACCTTTCTGAATTGGGTTTTGGATCTAATGTAGCGGATGTCCAGTGATGGTTTATTCCACTTCTCAGCAAGGTAAGAGCTATAGAGGTTTTTTCCTATGTGGTCAGTTTTTATAGATGCAAGATCTGATACAGTTATTAGATGGGTCTCAAAGCTGTTAATCAAATGTATGCACGCCTCTGAAATACAATTTCTAGACAGTCAAGCCCAATTGTTGCATCTTGGGGAATAATATGAAAATTCTATTTGATTTCCTGCTACTGAATTTATAACTTCCATTCCAATTATTCTCATGTATTTCTTCACAAATCTACACTCTCTTGTTAAACTGTCCTTCTAGGTCTTCCTAACAAATCCTCACCATTGCAAATTAGGTTGCAGTTCCCATTCACAAATTATATGCCCTGACAAAAGCTAATTATCCCAAAATTCTCCTATGCACCATAACAGTTTTTACTGGAATATAAATACATGCCATCATAATCCTCCTTCCCTGCTAATACCCCTTGCTATGGCAAATCTAACATTGTCCTTTTTTATTCTCTTCTACTGCTACTGGGGGATTCCCTCAAAATCAGTATTAATGTTCTTTTTCTTTGTTGCTGACATTCTGCAAAACTTACCACACTAAAAATAATTTCCTTTTTCAAATTCACACATTCATTTCCATTCAAATGCATCTTATATAACATTGCTACACTTCTTATTATAATCCATCATTCTCTGCCTTTTGTTTATACCTGTGAGACCATTTACATTCCATGTTAATACTGGCAAACCAGCTACTCTGATAAAAAGCTATTATTCCAACATATATGACAGTGCTTTTCAATATATGTTTCCATCCTGCAGCTTACATGCACACACTTAATACTGACACTAGTGTTTCTTCTCATCTGTGTCTGAACACAACACATTTCCCAGACATTTTGCTTTAGTGAAAACACTCATGAAGCAAAAATAAAAAATTATAGATTAAAAAGTTCCTTTTAACTTGCAACAAACAAAGCTATAGATGCTTTCCAAAAAGGAAGTTTACCCCTCTAAACAGGAGCACAAATTGACAGCTGCACCATTAGGTAAGGTTAACCATGCTGAAGCACATGTTAGAACTTGTGTTCTGATTTACACAGATTGCTTTCTCTTCCTACCCTGATTTGCCTTTCAAATGTGAAAAACAATGTGTGTACTTTCAGTTAACACTAACTCTTAAGCCTTAAGAAAAAATACACTAGCTAACCTTAAATAAATAACAAACTGTGTACTTCCATTTGAAATTGTGGGAGGAACAACACATGACATATTTCCATTTATGTATTTTTAAAAATGTCAACATCTTTACGATCACTGCATGTAACTTATTAAATATATATTCAAAAGCACAGATTTCTAGTCAAATTTCACTGAAATATCAAAACCTTACACAATGATCAGTAAAACAGCATGGTTTCTACTGGAGAAACGTCTGTGGCTTTATTTAAAACATCTTCAAATTCTGAAACACATGAGACTGTCCTTTTCATCTCTCCATGTCTTCTTACCCTTGAGCTATGATAACATTATGCACAAAACCAAAATACTCTAACTTGCACACAAAAAATCATATGTGAAAGTCAAATTAAAATCACAAGCACACAATGGTGTCTTTACAAGATGAATCTGAGCACTCTCACACAATAGCAAGTTATATCATCTACTTTCGTTAAACTTAGCTCTGTAAACCTCAAGTCAGGCTGACAAGTAATACTGTCAACTCAGTACCAGAGTGGCTGTGTCACTATGACAGTGGCCAAGATTTAAAAAATACATTTAGAAAATCTAAGGGAATTTAAAATTCTAAAAGCTAAAGTTAATAAAAGTTCCCATCCCCATGAATAATTTTATTTTGCAATCATTTTGCAGTTACTGCATTAAATGAACTAACTACTCCAAACGTAAATGGGACAGTAGGCTAATAATTAGCATACAGTCTCATTTCATTTACTTTGGTTCATGATAAAGGGCCATGATTAAGCAGTCCATGTTGCATACACTGACATCAGTTACTTGGATACAAAAGGAGTCAGTACTTAGTAATCTTTTGTCAGCTGTAAGAAGGTTGCCATAAGCAAGCACTCCCATCAGAGGTTACAGTTTTTTACTTTTAAGTTGCTGCTGCATGTATAAAAATACTAGAAAGTCACCACATGATCTATTCTGTCACAATTATCTGCAGCATATAATGCTTAAGACTAATAATGGCATGAAACCACACAGTTCAATTTGAGTACACACACTGCTCATAGCAATGATTTTTTAATGAAAAATATAAGGATTGGAATACACTGTTTGGAAATATCATATGAAAGTGTGTATCACATTAAAGACTGCTTAAGGTAAGAAAGCAAAACATTTCCTCAATGTGAGTGGAATAAATGTCCCAGATAATAAAGCAACAACCACATAATACTGCGAAACATATGACAAATCAAAGGGGGGGGGGGGTGTCATCAAAGGCTGCTTTCTGTTGAATATGTCATAGATCATGTTAGAATAACCACTCAACATTATGGACTGTGGATAATACCATTGGGTCAGACATTAAAGTATTAAAATTTAAAGTTATGTACTTACCATAACTTAGTATCTGTGTTGTCCATTTTCATTCTTCCTCATTGATGGTGCTCAGATCAGACATCAGCTGCTTTTTCCAGATTCAAGCTTCTCCCTCTTCCCATAATGCAATACACCTTCTCTAACTTCCAAAATCGGGTTTGCTGCTCTATAACTCAAGAGGTTACAGTAATAGTACAGAGAATAGAAAAGAACTGAGGCTCAAACCCAGAAGCCAAGGGTTCTAAATTGCCTCCAAGTACTTCTCAAAAGGCACTAGGCTGAGGCATGGCTGGGAGGGAAGTGAGGAAGAATGAAAATGGAGAACACAGATATTTAGTTTTGGTTAGTACATAACCTTAAAATCTGATGAAGTACTTTTCATTCTTTCTCACTGATGGGTCAGAGTCCCCAGCTACATAACTCCTAGGTGGATCTCAAGGAAGGATGTGCTAGGGCATGGTCGAGCCAAAGGATGCCCAGCTCCTGGAAAAAAGATTTAATTTATAATGAGAGACAAAGGTTTGAGCCTTAGACCAAGTGGTTGTAGCACAAATCTCATCAACTGAGGCCCTGGAAGAAAAGGCAGATGATGTAGCCATAGATCTGGTGGAATAAGCATTGGGTAGTCGAGGTAATTCAATACCTTTTTGTGAATAAATGAAGGAAATACAATCTGCAATATATTTGGTTAAAGTGATCTTTGAAACTGCCTGACCTAAATGGTTTGCTGAGAAAGATACAAATAGTTGATCAGATTTCCCACACCACTTAGGCCAGTGGAGATAAAAACATAATTGCATGTGAATATCTAGAAGATGCAAAATATACTCTCCTTTGTTTGAAAACTTGGGTAAAAAACTGCTGAATTGCTTCATTAATGTTTGATTCCGTGGCTACCTTACGCATAAAGGAGGGATTTGTTCTTAATGATACCCTAACTTCTTGAAAATTATATAAGAAGGTTTCGTTGACAAAGCTTGAAGCTCAGACACTCTTTTAGCAGAAGTAATCACTACTAGAAAAATTGTTTTCCAGGAAAGAAATTTCATATTGCAACTATCCACTGGTTCAAAGGGCTACTGGGCAAGGCCTTGCATCACTATTGTGAGATCCCAAGGAGGAGAAGAGTCTTCATTTGGAGGTCTAAGAAGAAAAATGCCCTTCAAGAAAGCCTTGCATAACCTAGAAGAAAAAAGAGAAGATGATCCCTTTCCAGCATGAAAACTAGATATGGCAGCCAGCTGAAGTTTAATGGTAGAGAAAGTGACTCCTCCTTGAAAAAGTTTACTAAGAAAAAGGAAAACAGCTGAAGTCGGAGCTGAGAAAGGGATGATATTCTCTTTAGAGGTCCAAATAGAAAATCTCTACCACTTGCTGTCATAGCCCTTATAAGTGAAAGCCTTCTGAGAGGCCAGGATTATATCACAGACAGAAGGGGCGAGCCTGAACTTTCTTACTATTATGGTGGTGGTGCTGCGGTAGCATTGTCGCCTCACAGTAAGACATTGTCCTGTTCGATTCTCAGCTAAAGCATCTTCTGTGTGGAGACATGCGTGAATGAATCGTTGAAGGTTGTGTGTCAGGGCTGGCAACTCGGCACGTAAAAATCTATTGCCAATCATTAGCGGACCAGAGTTCCGCTGTGGCGACCTCTAACCGGGAAAAGCCGAAAGACTCAACAACAACTGGAAATGAAGAAACCATGTGGTCATTCTTAGGGTGTGGCGCTTGGAGGGTTGGATGTCTGACAGATGGGATAAGAGATCCTGTCTGGGATCCAATATCCAAGGCGGATATTTCAGATGAGACTACAGAAAACAGAACCATACCTGACGAGGCTAAAAAGGGGCAATGAAGATTACTGAGCTCTTCAACCTGCTGGCTTTCTGCAGAAATTTCAGGAACAGAGGAAGAGGAGGGTAAGCATAAAGGAGACCTAGGTCCATAGCCGGCCTTAGGCATAGGCCAACTAACCGGCCGCCTAGGGCACCGCTCTAGCAGGGGTGCTTTTCCAGTATTTATTTGGTGTAGGTAGACTAGGATGGGGGCACTGGGTAGTGTGGTGAGGGGGTGCCATGGAGCCCTTTTGCCTAGGGCACCAGTGGACCTAAGGCCGCTCCTGCCTAGGTCCAATCGTGGACTACAGCATTCCTAGGTAACTCCCCCTTTGGGAGGGATCAGAGCAAAATACTTGTACCTGAAGTTCTGGGGAGAGGCAAAGAGGTCGCAACAAGGTTGATTCCAATGGCTGAAAATCTTGTTTGCTACTGAGTGGTTGATGGACCACTTCTGGAGTCCGAATGGATCTGTTGAGTTTGTCTCCTAGAATGCTGGTTTTCCCTGGAATGTGTGTTGCATCTAGAAAGTGGTCTGAAGATATCACCCATTCTCAAACTCTCATGGCCTCCCTGCACAATGGGTACGAACAGGTTCCTCCTTGTTTGCTGATGTACCACACTGCTGACATGTTGTCTGTATGAAATATAATCATCCCAAGAGGGAGACTGTCCTGAAAGGTTTACAGCATTAGAAGGACTGCTCTCATCTCTAGGACACTGATATGCAGATTGATCTCGATGGATGACCACATGCCTTGGACCCCCTTTCCTCAGTAATGCCCCCCCACGCACACTGGGAAGCAGCCTTGGACACTGTGGCTATGGGGGTGGGGAGAGAAAAAGGTCTGCAAAAAGATCTGCCTAGAAACAGGTCATCTGATTGCATCCACCACTGTAGAGGATTCCTGGAGATTGAAGACAGTTTTATGGGAACTGAAAGTGTTTGATAGAGTATGGACCACTGAACCACTATTGTCCACTGAAGAACCCTCATAAAGAACCTCACTAATGAGACTAGAATGACTGCAGTTGCCACTGGACCCAGAGCCCGAAGTAGTAATCTTGCTGGTGGAGAAGGTATAGCTAACAAGTCCTGGACCTGTTGCCTTAGAGATATTATACAACGCCTCAGTAAGGAAGCCATTTGTTGTGTTCAACTGTGTCCCTATGAATGCTAGGTTTTGAACAGGAATCCAGATTCATTTTGCCAGATTTATAGTGATGCCCAGATGTTTGAAGACCTTCACTAGATAATTCCTGGAGTGCAGTAGTCGATGCCTTGTTGGTGCAGGAGCCAATCACCTAGATAGGGAAACATCTGGAATCCTTTTAGCCTCAGGTGAGCCGCTACCACTGCCAAGACTTTGGTAAATACCCGGGGAGCTGTGGTGAGTCCAAAGTGCAGTGCTCTGAACTTGTAATGATTGGCTCCCAGTCAAAAGCACAAGTGCCTTCTGGACCACTTATCTATTTTGATATGATAGTACTCGTCCTGAAGATCCACTGAGCACATCTAATCATCCTTGCTCAAAAGGGAAGAATGGACTGAACCATAACCATTCAGAACTTTGACTTCTTGACAAACTGATTCAAGTTGCTGAGGTCTAATATAGGTCTCAGGTCCCTGGTTTTCTTTGGCACTAGAAAGAAGCAAGAATAAGCTCTGAATCCTCTTTGTTTGGTCGGGACCTCTTGAATGACTCTTTTTTTGTATAAGTTTTTGAACTTCTTGAAAAGCATACTCTCTCTGACTGGATGGTACATCGGGGAGTATCCTCCTGGGACCTGGAGGAAGTAAGGAAAAGGGAATGCAACCACCTCTGGATATAAGATCCTTGAGACTTTCTGAACCAAGTTTTCTTCCCTCCTCGACAATTCCTTGAGAAGGTCCTCTAAGGAGCAGAAAACTTGAACCCTATGGCAGACAAGGTCTTCTTTTCTTGCCCACTATAGGTTAGTGTGTCTTTCACTGATGGTCCAAACAAAGAGGAACTGTCAAAGGGGGCATTAATGAACAACTCCTTGAAGGGCTCCACAAAGACATAAAGCTGCATCCAGGCATGTCACCTAATGGCTATGCCTGCACCAGTTCCTCACAAGGTACCTATTAAGAACTTTGTTAAGGCCAATTATCTCAAACTAAGTGACAGCTTATTAAAATTCCAAACCTCTCCAAACCCGGATGACACTGCGGCCCACTCTGTGCTAAACACAAAAGTACTGTACAACCATATTCATAACTGCATAGAGGAGGCAGTACCTGTCCGAGTCAAATCTATGATTACTGTCAAAAATAAACCACCCTCGTGAACCCCTAGGATATATAGGCTATTCAACAAAAGGGGGAAAAAATAATAATTTCCAAACCCAAGTAGGAACACACAAAACAATGCAAAGAGACACTCGCTCACCAGTCTGAACAAAAAAAAAAGAGAGCTGGTCAAATCTGTCATAGCAAACTATGAGGCAAAGATGGCTTCTCAGGTGAAAGATAGCCATAAGGCTTTTTTAATTATGTTTGTAACATCAGGGGAAATGTTCACGAATGGCCAGAGTTAATCATGAATGGCAACACTTACATCCTGATTGAAACTATAGCAAACCTGCTGGCCAAAAGGTTCAGCTCAAACGCCTCCCATCACCTCCTATTACACCAAAAGAAATACCCACAACCATACCCCTAATTGTCATTATGAGGGAACAGGCCTTAGTGCACTTGCTAAAACCAAAAACACAGCCTCCATGGGTCATGGCAACATTCCAGGATACTTCTTAAACAGATAAGAACAGGATCTATCAGGAACACTATTAAACTCTCAACTACAGTCTTTAAAAGGGCTTTGTCTCAGAGGAATGGAGGTCTGCAACAGTCATCCCTCGCAACTAACCCAGGGAACTACAGACCCATATGCCTGACCAGTCTTATCTGTAAGGCCATGGACAGAATTGTCATGGATCTGATCAATAATAACATAGGAAATCTCACAACACTGGACTAGATCCAATTTGGCTTAGTCAAAGGGAGGTTTTGCCTGCTCAATCTGATGGACTTCTTCAAGAAAGTCACCAGGCACTGGATGAGGGTGTAAATGGTACACACCACTTGTCTAGACCAGGCCAAAACTTTTGACACAATCCCCCACTTGGGGATAATAGATAAACTTAATGCATTATGTATAAACCCCTACATCATCAGGTGGATACCAAACTGGTTCACTGATAGGACAGATGTTGTCCAGACAGATGAATCCACTTCTGGTAAGAAACTTGTTAGTAGGACTTCCAAGATGGCTGCACATTGAGTAACAGCTTGTTTTAGCTCTCCCAGTGTGAAAACAGAAATTCAGGAGAGAAAGCCAGTAGGTGTTTATGGGTAAATTTCAGTAACTGGCTAGTAAGTGCACTGCCTGGATGCCAGGAAAAAAGAAATACAGAAGATCTAGAAAGAAATCAGCTACAAAAAGTGAGAAAGAAACACTGACTTGGGAAAGTTCTTCAGCTGCTTAGCAAAAAAGCAATGCAACCTTCAGACATGACATCTAATAACCTACAGGAAGATACAAGACAAATGCATACAAACCTGGTTAAAATGAACAAAACCTTGATGGAGTGTATCAACATAAACAACAAAAGGCTGGAAAAAATGGAAGAAGCTTTAAACAGATATTCAGATGAGGTGATAAAGCTGCAAAAATAAGAGATCGAAATGAAGAAAAGGCTGGCTGAATATAAGACTGCTCAGGAAGAGATGTTTCAAAAAATAAGAGAATTAGAGGACAGAGCACATAGGGAAAACCTGGAGATTTTCAGCTATAACAGAGAAGCTGGAAGGAGCAGACTGCATTATTTTTATGAAAGCACAAATAAGTAACTTGACTGGTATTCCACAGCAGGAGTTGTTAGTTGAAAGGGCACATTGTTTATATGCTCCAAAGCCAGCTATAAGAATGCAACCTAGATCTTTAATAGTAAAGATGCAATCTTACCAGCAGAAGGAGTTGATTGATTCTGACAAAACTGTGGCAGAAGGACAAAATACTAAAAGTGGGAGATAGCATAGTGTTTGCGGAGAATGACTACTCATTGTACACCAGGCAAAAGAGAAGCAAAGTCATTCCACTATTCAGAGAATGTCAAGATGCAGTTGTGAGATTCAAACTGCTGTATCCAGCTGTCTTTAAAGTATTCTTCCCTTCAGGGACAAAATCATTTTTTGACGAAGTGCATGCTAAAGATGAAATACAAAAGTCTGTCCAACAAAAAAACAGAATGAGATTCTGCTTCTTATTCTTCTGGAAGACCACAGAGAGGCTGTACCTGTGAAACCTTTTCCAGTATTTCAATGGAAAATGTTGGAGAGAAGGAAGGGAGCATGACAGTTGGCTAGAAGAATCGACAGTACGTTGGAAATGAAGCAGGGACGGGAGTTGAGAGATGGAGAAGAGCACTAATAAAACTAGTAACTTAATGTGAGATTCCAATGAAATATGACAGAACAGGAAATTCTGGAAATATTGGACTTCTCCAAAATGTATTGGATTTGTGGGGGTATATGCCCTACTTCATGTCATTAATGTTCGGAAAAATGCTTTGGGGAAGGGAAGACGTGGAGAAAGCTAATTGTTAGTAAAGAAAACTCTTTTCTTAATAGTACTGTATTTTGTGATGCATAGTTTTCTTTGCATGCTCTTTTTATGTGTAATGGGGATTGTAAACAGGTGGTGGTGTTTTTTCTTTTTCTCCCCTCTTTTCTCTTTCTTCTTGTACAGTTTTGAGAAATATAGGAAATGCAATGATTTTAAAAAGAGCCTGGTTAAAAAGGCATGACAAAGTTAAAATTATTGTGCTTTTTTTCATTCTTGCATGGGGAAATGTCTGGCTTAAGGACCCTAGATTGATTAGATTTAAGGGAGAGCAGAACAAGTAAATGAAGAACAATACTGAATATTATGAGGCTTTTTTCTAGCAAATGCATGCATACTAAGTAGCAATTATACAGCTGGACTTCATGTCTCCATGAAAACAATCTGATAAACAGAAAATGGAGACAGTCTGATGAAGGGGATTGGCTGAGGGAAAAGAAAAAAAGAAAAAAGAAACTGGCTAGGACATAATGTTCTCTGAAAATAATCAGGGGTTTTCCCAGCTGTGAGAGCTTTAAAAATAATACAAAACCAATTACATGAAGTCAAGTTTTCTCAGTTTTTTTAATGTACTCAGGATACTAATATAAACAGGTGCTTTTGTTTTTTTTTTTCTTTTTCTCCCTTCTTCTCTCTCTTTCTTTGTTGATTTTTAAGAAATGTAGGCACTGCAATGAAGAAAAAAGAAGAGGAGGGAAGAGAAAGGGGTAGAGAGGAATGTTCTGGTTAAGACAGTGTGACAAAAGAAAAATCAGTGTGGTTTTTCCCATGCTTGCATAGAGAAACGACTGGGTTATGGCCCTAAGTGTTATCCCAGTAACAAGTTTATTACAAAGCTAATGAAAAAGAGTATTGAATATTCTAAGGCTTTTTTCTGGTAAATAAGGTTCCCTTAGCAGTTTGTGTCTGGTATGCATGTCACTAAAAGACAATCTGATAAAGAGAAATGACTTGGAGAAAGTGTTTACTGAAAGCATTCAAGTGTTTTTTCATCTAGGAGAGCTATAAAAATAGACAAATGAAATAGCACTTACTAACAGCACAGGCTGTACTGTGCATCTTAGCATGACTGACCTTTCTTTTTGGTTAACTTGAGCCCATCTGTGTGGCTATCAACTTAGAACTTTTGTTCTTATTAGGAAGCAAACACTTCAACATTTGTCAATACACATAGTTTTGTGTGTTGTTATTAATTTAATAGGTTTGGGGGGGTGGTTGTTCTGTTTGAAGGCTTTAAAAAAAAACAAAAAGTTATGTAAGATGTGGCATAGGCGCAAATGAACATGACAAGAAACAACTGTATAAAAGGCCAACCTGCCGAACAGTATATGCATGTAAAATAAAAGTTGGAATAGACTATATAAGAAAATGATGCCTCTGTAATGTCTTTCAATCTGAATGGTCTTAGAGATAAATATAAAAAAGAGAGAGTAGTGAATTGTATTAAAAAATGTACAGTGCAAATAACTATGCTACAGGAGACAAACGTGAATTTGATAATGAAAGGTTTTCAGGATGCTTATTCAGTGGAATATCTGAGGCAAAGGAAAAGAGGAGTACTTATATTAATTGCAAGAGGGGCTCCAATAGTGACAGAAGAGGAAAAAAAGATAATAATGGAAGATGCATAGTATTAAGGGGCTACTGGCTAGGGAGGAGGATTACACTAGCATGCATTTACATTCCACCTAAAACTGCTACGATGGAGCTTAAGAAAATTCTAGGAGAAATAATCATCTTTCAGCAAGGATTACTACTTCTAGGTGGAGACTGGAATTTGGTTTGTAACAGTGAAGATGTGTATGGGGGGGCCGAGAAGGGAAAATATACCAAAAGAGGGTTGATTTTTGAAGAAATTTATGAAAATGTTTGGCATGGAAGATGTGAATTCAGTACTAGGAGCTCAGAGTGCATTTATGTATTGTTCACCGAGATACAAAAACTGAGCTAGGCTAGATAGATTTTATATCTTACATGAACATGTATATTTAATTGAAGGGCTTGAAATGCATCCAATAACTTTTTCAGATCATGTGCCAATAACAACTAAAATAAAAACTCAAGGTAATTAAATAAAAATGAGACCGTGGCGCTTTTCCACCTATCGGTTGAAGAGAGAGGAATTTATGGAATGGGTTTTGAAATTAATCCAGGAGCTATTAGAAAATACAGATTTTTCTTCTGAAAATAGAGCTAGGGAGTGGGATAAAATTCAAGTGGAGTTTAAAAAACTAGAGTGAAAATAAAGAAAAGGGAGATGTGATTAAGAAGTAACAAGAACTATTTAGGACTGACAAATGTTAAAGTGTTGCAAAATAGGGGGAATTTGGGGAATCTCTCAGAACAAGAAAAGGAGCAACTGCAGAATGCTAAACAGAAAATAAGGGATTACTTCAATAATATGCACAAGTTTAGAAAGACTGCTGTTAAGCAATTGTTTTTTGATAATAATTCTAGAACATAAAAACTTTTAGCACGACAACTCAGGCAACAGAAAGTAGAAAGGGCTGTCACCAAGCTTAAGGAGCCTATAACAAGGAAGATAAGAGATCCTGTACAAGTATTAGAAATATTTCAGAAATTTTATGAAAGTTTATATAAAGCAGAGAAATATGGAAATCAAGAAAAGGTACAAATGGAAAGGTTTATAAAAGAATTACATATGCCAAGGTTAGAGGTAGATAAGGCTCAATTATTAACAGGACATGAAGAGATGAGATAAAAATGGCTATGTATAATCAATCTGCAGGAAAGTCCCCAGAAATGGATGGTATTCCTGTGGAAGTTTGGAAGCCAGGAGGGGAAAAACTGATAAAGATCTTAAAAGTTTTGTTTAACAGTATTTTAAGAGGCGGAGAAGTACCAGTGTCCTGGAAGAAGGTGGTGGTAACAGTAATACTTAAAGAGGGTAAAGATCCTTTGGATCCAGCTTCATATAGGCCCATTTCAATACTAAACCATGATTATAAAGTGTTTATGTCTATAATGGCTAAAAAATGGCAAAAGTGATAACTAAATTGATAGATATGGATCAGTGTGGTTTTGTGGAGGGGAGGCAAACATTTGACAATATTAACAGAACATTGATGATCCAAAGGGAAGCAGAATGTAAGAAAATACCACTTTTATTGGTGGATGTTGATGCACAGAAAGCATTTGACAGAGTAGACTGGGACTTCATGAGCAGGGCAATGGAAGCATTTGCTTGCCCTGATACAATTATAAGGTTGATTAGGTGTATGTATGACGGATCAGAGGCAGAAATTAAAGTAGATGGTTTCCTCTCTGATACCTTCTGCTTGAGTAGAGGAATGAGGCAGGGTTGTCAGCTTTCCCCTTTGTTTGCATTACATTTAGAACCATTGGCAAGGAAAATAAGGTGCTCAAAAATGCAAGGATATAATTAGTATATTAGTAAGGAAAAGTTGGCTCTATTCGCAGATGATATTCTATACATGACAAGACCAGAAAGGGGCATTACAGTGTTGTGGAACATTTTAAGACAGTTTCAAATCCTCTCAGGATACAAAATTAATGAAGCAAAAATAAAGGCAATAGTGGTAAATTATGTACCCACAAACAAATTAGTAATCAATATCTATACTTATGGGGACATGATAAAATGAAATATTTAGGGGTACAGATTAGAAATGATTCTGTTGTGGCAGCTAAGGATATGTGGGAAGAGACATAACAGAAGATGATACAAAAATTGAGAAACTGGAAGCTTTGTTATATGGATATGGATACCAAGATACAAGCAATTAAATGTTTTTAGTCCCTTTAGTCTTATACGGGTCAGGCATATTTTTATCAACCAGAGGAAAAGCTGTTGATAGCAATTAAAAAAGACTTTAAGGACCTTTTCTTGGAGGGGAAGACAGCAAAGGTCAAGTAGGATAGGCTGATTCTTCCAATGGAACAAGGCGGACTAGGATTACCCAATTTGTAAGGGCACTTTAGAGTAACACAGTTAAAGCTCTTATACATGGCACACGCAGAAAATTATAATTAAAAGTAGAAAGGGATGATGATGATACAGGGAGGAAGATCAATAAATAGGTAAGATTGGCATTCTGGATTCAGACTCTTAAGAACAACAAAAATCATACAGAGTATTATATTCATAAAATAGCAGGGAATATTCTAAGAACTAAACCAGAATGAGAATGGAGAAAAGAAATTCTGCTGACAGGGATGACAGTGGTTAGGGATACAGATAATAGGCAAGAGGGGGCTAGAATTTATTGGAGAAAACTGGCAAAGAAACCAAGGTATTGAGAAAGATAAAGGTAATAGAATGGGAAGAGGCCAAGAATTTACTTGGACTGCAGGTTACAGATTACCTTCCCTATCGAGCATTAATAGAGTATAGGCAAAGAGAAAAAATAGGGAGGTCCTAAATGAAAGGCCAGCACTGGCAGAGTTCTTAATAGAATCTAAAACAGAAGCTGCTAGTAAAAAAGGAATAATTAGTAAACCATATAAAATATTGTATGGTAATTATAAGCATCAATCAGAGGAGCTTAGAAAGGATTGGGAAGAGAGACTATGCAATTCACAAAGAGACAATAGGGGGATATATGCATATCTCCCAAATATGTAACAAAGTCTAAATATTTAGGATCTTTACCTGGAAGTATTTACAAAGGTATTTTTTATACCCCAAGTAGACTCCAAAGAATGTTTCCTCAGATGGATAGCAAATGGAGGTACGACAGGCAAGAAAGACATCACTGAGAACATATTTTTTGGGAGTGTAATGAGCTGGCAGACTTCAGGGAATCCCTGCAGACTGCTCTGTCTGAAATGCTGGGTGAGCGGATTGGATTGACTAGGGAGATGATTTTTTTGAGCTATGATACAGAATCGAAATTGCCTACACATAGTAAAGCCTTGCTGAGTTCTAATTATGGTGGCTGCCAAAAAAGCAATTACTAGAAAATGGAAATCAAAGTCTAGACCAACTTTACTAGAAGTAGTGAATATATTAACAGAGATAAAACAACTGGAACTGGGATCTTTAGAAAAGGGAGGAAGCGAACTACATAGGAAAAAATGGGAATTGTGGGAACAAAATATGCAGAGAAGGGATGAGGTTTAAGAGAAAGGATTTGAAGAGCCATATAATGCTTAACTGACAATGACTGGATAGCCTATAACTGATGTATAATGCTTGCAACTACAGTTGTTTCAATGGTATCTGTGATGTATAATGTTTGCAACTAAAGTAGTGTCGTTTTTTGTTTATTTTTCATTTATATAAATGTAAGATTGCTTATGTCATATGTGATACTTTAATAAAGATTTTTATTGGGGAAAAAAAAAAGAACCTGTTACTAGCAGTGTCGCACAGGTCTCAGTGCTGGGACCCGATCTTGTTTGGTATATACTTTTCTGAAATGAAGGCCAATGGTGGGGGCCTCTGGCTCACCAAGTTCACACACGGCTGTAAGCTAGGAGCAGATTTGTATCCCAAAGGCTGGCTCATCTGTGGAATAAACTTCCCATCTTCGTAAAACAAAGCCCACAACCTCTCTCTCTTTAAAAAGAATTTGGCTAAATGGATGGGGAACTGAAAATTCACTCCCAGGGTACTGACAATGTCCCTTATGGACATAGGCAGTCTGTAAAATGACTTAGGGCTCCAACACCTTAAGACCCACTACCTCAATACTATCCCATCCCATATCTGGGGAATTAAGACATAATATTGTCATATCCTGAGTATTATTGGCTAGGCTTGTAAAGGCTCTTGTGCCATTAGCCTAATAATCACCTATGAACCTTAAGTGTCTGCATCCAAAATCCTACTCTTTCCTTATTTTGTGATCCTCCTCCATTTCAACATCATTTCTTTCCACTTTGATTTGTAGTCTTCTGCTTGCATTATGAGTAAGAGCCTTAGCTGTGTAGCTCTAAAGAATTCCTTCAAATCTGATAATCCTAAACCACCTTGTTCTTTGGGATGAAACAACTTGCCCCACTTAATTCTTGCCCTCTTTCCCTTCCAAATAAACTCCATAAATTATTTTATTAATTATGGTCCACAGCTTCTCCTCTAGTTGATAAAAATATTCCTGTCCTGTATATAATATTAATGTGACTACAAACTTTTTCAGTGCTTGTATCTTACTATCCACAGTGTCAACAGCTTCAAATTTTTGAAATTTTGTAGTTTTTGCGTGGCCTCTTCCCAAATATCCTTAGCTATCATAATAGAATCCTGCTGGGATATACATTCTTGAGGACACCCAGCAAATAAGGGGTATTTAATCAAGGGCCAGATTTCCATTTTTCTCACTATGAGTATGCCTTATGGTCAGAGTAATTCTTGGACTCTTCAACACCTGAGACATCCTCAAAACTGTACCCAAGGAAGGCTCAAGTAAGTTCTCTTGCTGCTTCTAGGAGCAGAAAAGTTTAGTCTGATAACCCAAATTTTGGATGTAAACAATAAGCTCAGAAAACTCCACTGTCACAAGTATGAGTACTCAGATGACATGAACCAGGGTGAAGGATCCCCTGAGGTACTGTCAGTATTTCCACAATGACTGAAAACGCCCTCCATGGTTCCTAGATCTTCTAAAGGAAGCCTTACAGAACAAGGATCAAAGCATGCCCCACAGCTTCACTGATCTAAAGGACCATGTTTCCAAACATAGGGAAGGTTTTCCTCTTGTTAACAAGACTGGGACTTTGTTTCACTGGCACAAGTATCAATTAAGCCAATCCCATCTGCTCTTTCAAAATGAATTCGCCCATGCAGTCATGACATGACATGATGGGGGGCATAAGAATATGTCCTTGGAATGCTGGGTCTTTAACTGCTGCTGACAGTATCCCTCGGAAGACCCATCATGTCAATGACACTTCTGCATTAATGAAATGCTTGAACAGCAGCCATCTTTATCAGCTTTTTTCATACTGTCATCCCAAGTGTACTGGATCCTCAGATCCCCCATATGGCCCCCTCACACTATATTTGATAAGTCTGTGCTAAGGTTCTGGAGCAGTATGAAAGGTGCCCTAAATTGAGGACCCTGTTTCTCCACCACGAGATCTCATTTTTGTTACTGAGAAAGAGGAAGATTGTGACTTCCAGGCATTGAGAGAGTTTACATCATCTTTTTTTTTGAGGTGCCACTGTAGTTTACTCATACAGAGCTTTGTTACAGGCAGCATCAGAATGCAGGATGCTATACAGGCTAGCAATTTGCAAGAGCTCCTATGCTGTGACAGAATACTTCTCTAATACTGTCTGGAGGAAGTGGGAAGGAAAGAGGACCTTCTCTTCAGGCATAGAAGTCTCCCATTACTTTGTGTCCAGCAAGGCCCCTAGGAACACTACTTTTCTCACTGGGAGTCAGACAGGACTTTTGAGTTTGGTGGAGAGACCCAGGTGCTTGAAATATGCCAGCATGAACCTCAAGGCCTTCTGGCTCTCTTTTACTGAATCTTCCTGAATCAAGCAGTCATCCAGATAAAGCTAGATGTGTATATCCTTGGCTCTGCAAAAATCCATTACTGCAGCTAGACATTTTGTAAAGACCCAGGGTGCAACAGACAAGTCAAACAGCAAGCAGGTGTTACAGTAGTAGCCCCCCCCCCCCATTTCAATCGTAGAAACCTTCTCAGCACCTTTGCTATGGGGATGTAGATGTAGTTATCCTTTACACCTAAGAAGACCAGAAAAGCTTGAGGGATTAAACAGGCAGAAGGCTTTGCAGGGTAAGCATTTTGAACTAGTTTGAACTGGCAGTTAGGCAGAGGACTATGGCTCTGATTTATTAATGAGCTACTTTCTATGCAGAGTGCAGGGTTTGAATCTTTCCACCTTCATTTAAAAACAAGGGATGTAGCTCAGTGGTAAAGCGCATGCTTTGCATGTATGAGGTCTTGGGTTCAATCCATAGCATTTTAAGTGCAACCTTGACAATTGGATGGGTGACTGTACATTCACCCCAGAGGTAACACTTATGTCCCTCATGGACACGGGTAGTCGGTGCTGATCATAGAATCACTTTAATAATGACCATTTAACTATGGGCAATTAGTCTGATCTTGAAAGTTCAAAAGACTGAAAACTCAAAATACTGTATCTCAAAATACTGAAAACACGTACTATATTCCAGCAGAACTACATACATAAATAAATAAAAGATAAAACATTTACCGCTTTTCCAAGTGTAAGCAGAGGGGCAAACCCCCCTGTGCCCCCCACACCCCCTGATACTTAAATATATCAACTCCGAGATCACACTCCACAGAACAAAATGGCAAACATACCATTGTGTGTTTCATCCTGCCTGTAGTAATCTTAGTCATGTTCCCTTCTAACTTGCTATATTAAAACATAACTCATGTTAGTGTAGTGAAGTGCAATCTCAGAGTTGATATATTTAAGTAGCTGGGGATGTGTGGGGTGCAGCCTGCCACATGGGGGTGCAGGGGGTCTTGCCCCCCTGCTTATACTTGGAGAAAAGTAATATTGTTTGTCTTGTATTTGTTTCTGTATCTACTTCTGCTGGAATATATTAAGTGTAGGTATCCTGTGTGTTTTCAGTATTCTGAGATTCAATATTTTGAGTTTTCAGTCTTTTGAAGTTTCAAGATTTTGGTGTCAGTCTTTTGAAATTCAAGATTTTGGGCATTCAGACTTCTGAAGTGAATCCGATTGTGCACCCTCTACCTGTCATCCCTTAAGCACTGCACACTTAATTCACCTCTACCAAGAATAAAATAAGGCTAGCAGCTCAACTGTGCATATCCACTTACAGCAGTTGAAAGGCACCATTGGTGTTTTTATGTAGAGAAGGTTCAGGATTACAATAACCGGTGTGCACAGACAATCCAGTGAAATCTATAAAAATCTTTTCCATCCACCACTATCTTGTAAAAGACCGATGGCTGAGAGGAATGTCAAATTTTCCATGGTTCCAACCGAACAAAATTTTGTGTACTGAATGAACTTCATCATGGAAACTAGAGTGTCAAAGCTGGGTCCTGCTTCTGTAATTATTACAGTGATGGATTTATCCAACCATTTATATTTCATTTTTTCCTTGCACTTGATGCAACAATGAAGTAACTATAAACAAAGGTCAGAAGTCCCCTGTTGTCCCAAAGCTGAAGACCAAAAAACATGAGTAATTTTGGTAGTGTAAGCAACTTCTGATTTTGTCCTGGATCAATAGAATAATACATGAAGTCAGTCTAACTGCAGCATGAGCACTCGAAGGTAACGTCCGATTATATCCCGTCACTTCTGAGTGAGGCCTGGATCAGAGCAGTGCCAATGCACAGCATGGTATGTGATACTGGGTGTAATGCTTTCAATTACTTACTTAGATCCCATGCCTCACCTACAAGCCCCAAGCTCTTCTTCCTCTGCATTATACAACTGTTGTACAGACAAAAAGGAGAAAGAAAATCAGTGGATGGCATATGCTGCTAAGCTGGGCTTATGGGTATAAGCAGGTTGCCCCCTACTCTCAAAGTCAAAACTACTTTTGCTGTTTTTATATCACATAAATACTTGACCTAACAATCACATGAAAATAAGGCTAATATTTCACTGTAAAATTTACATAAGTGAAAATGGCATTTAGTGATGGATTTTAAGAGTCCTTCTGTTATCAGCTGTGACTTTCAGATACACTCATCAAATTAGGTTATAAGTTTTGCATATTTGTATAATGACCATCTCTCTGCAGTGGAAGAATGGGTGAATAAATCTACGGGGTTATTTCAACTTGTAACTTCTGTGTACAGCTCATCAACTTCTCTACGAGATTTATTTGCTACACACATACTTGTAGTTTCCAGTGAAGCTTGTCTTTCAAACATATGGTCAAAGTATACTACACCATGTTTCAGAAACTCAGTTTGCATATGCCTGCTTACTATCTTACTACAGTACGCAAAGTACATCTGGGTTGAACTGTTCCACCTCATGGTCTAAAAGTGGTACTTCACACAAAATAATGGGGTGTTTTAAATGTAAAACACATCTACAGATGTACTGTCCTAAAGGGGAGTATTAGTTAAACTAGTGCTGGCTATGACGTATAATATGCAGTTAACAATTACATGGTCAAGTCTTGGGAGCTCAACCTGAACATGCTGGAACTGTAGGTACTAATGGTTGGAATACCAGCCAATAGCAATACAGAAGCCCAACTTTCCCCACTATCAGATCCATGTTAGCACCTGTTCTTAGGTCAAGAGCAGTAGGCTGATTTTGTGATTCAAGGTTGTGGTCAACATGTTGTATATTTGGTATTCTGGCTTACGGCAGTGCATTTATCTCTTTCTGGTGGTCGAGTTTCCAAGCCTCAAACACTTAATAGTAAACCTAATGTACATCTCCTATTCTTTCTTAACCCTCAAAAAAAGTGATCTATCTTATTAACAGCCAATAATATATGCAGTACATGTGAGAATACACAATTCTAAAGGATCTGCCTCTGAAGCTGCAGCCATTAAAATCAACACTTGTTCACTGTGCACATGCAATAAATGCATTATGAAACATGCTTTCAAATAACTATTACCCCTCAAAATTAACTTTGTATTACAGTTTGTATAGTGTGTGCCATATTCCATTACTCTTTGTCCCTTTCCACTGTCATATTGCTGCAGTCCATTATCAAAGCAGTTACCATCTAGAATTGACAAATGTCGGTTCTAAGTATGAGCTCTATGATGAGTGTTACCAGATATCTTTAGAGGACACCTAAAACAGGAATCTATTGTGATCTAAGTAAAGAAATGTCAAGAGCTCCTAATATACTTATCCTTAAATCATGCGCCACATAACATGACAGTACCTGAAAATAGATCAACGGATACAGTCCTAGTCTTGCTACCAATAACAGAACATCTGTAGCTATTATTTCACAAGCCTGGCCTATTATACTCTACCACCTTTAATCCTTTAATTGTTTATTTCTGTCATTTTGCTTCAATTCTACTCTACATAACACAAAAAGATGAAAAAAAAAGCTTAAATGATGTAAAACATCTATAATTATTTCATTTCTATTTTCAACTTCATGAAGCTACTTAAGAATCAAAACGGAGCTAACAAAAGCTTCTCTGCAGAAGTGGCAAATACAATTTCTAGCGTAGTAATGTAATTTATGGAAATATTCTCTTAACAAGATCTCCTTGGGCTTAAAAAAAACATTAATGCATTACTTTGCCAATGTTAAGATCAAAGGTAAAGCAACAATTAAGTCTGAAAAAAAAGTTTAAGTCAGACTTCTACTAACGATATGCACATGGCAAGATATAAAAAATTAATAGATGCAAGCCTTGAAATGTCAAATGTAATGATCTCCAACACTGCTTACCTCCTTTGCTTTTTGTTTCAATCTAGCTTGCTCTGGGTCTTCTTGCCTTGAGCGACTCTTCATGGTTTACAAAAAAAAAAAAAAAAAAAAAAAAAGAAAAAGAAAAAACAGGTTAACAGCTGTTTTAAGGATCCCCTCATCTGTCGCAGTAAGTAAAAAATTGCAAGAAAAAAGAACAGTATATAAGGTGTCAAGGACAAGATGATGAAATTCAGAGAGGTGCAATTTCAAGCCTTCAGGCTTCACCCTACAAACTGCTAAATATTCAGTTGTAAGTAGAAGGTACTATGAGAAACTGTAGGACTTGAAGAACTCTGTAAAAGCAAATACTACCTTCTTCAGCGCTTTTAATATTTTAATACAATTAGTCATCTAAGATGTGTTGTACTAAACTAAAATTGGCCTTTAATGCAGTCATTATACCACTAATTATCATATATGAAATGGTCATTAATATAGAGTGAACAAAATATTTAAAAATAAAGATTATTGAGAACCTATTCTCTGTTTAAGCAAAACAAGTTAATTTGATATTGTGTGAAAATACCTTCCACATTTCCTTGGAAGGCGCGCTCTACTTTTTTTTTTAGTTAATAAATTCCACACTCAAAGAGGTGTGAGAACTATATTGTGCTAAGATGTGACTGACACAACTTCATTTTCTGGGTAGTATTAACACAAACAGGACTAATTCAAATGCAATTTTTGAATGCCAGAGCAGGATCTTCAGCTTCCATTTTAAATGACAGATTTCACTTTTTTACATGGATTTTTTTTCATATAAAATGTGCATACTACACCAGATTACATCAAGAATGGAAAATACCTTTACATGTTAATACTGTGACTACAGAGACATTGCTTTTAATCACACTGTGTATTAACAACATGAATTACCACATACATATGCAAAAATAAATTGCTGGCATAATACCTTGGGTGGAGGTGGGGATTTAGATGCTCTGCTTTCAATTATTCTACAGAAGTAGCAATTCAGATGTCAGAAAGTTAACTATAATTCAAAATGTTTTACAAGTAAATATAAAGCAGAACTCGGGTCTGATACAAAGTTGGTACTCTCATTCAAAACCCATACTGCCCCCTTATGGTCTAAAAGAACAAAATGTGTGCAGTAAGGCTTCCGAGTTACTGATGCAAAGAAACCTGCAATGTCATTTGGTACGATAAAAGAGTATTTATTAAAAGAAACAAATTTCAGGTCTACTCACATGCCTATTTCAGACATGGCTGTCACAATTATTGCTAAGAAAAAGAAGCCCAAACTAAAATGTTAATTTCTCACTGAAAGCCTGGCTAAAACGAATAAACATAAATACATATAACAAACACTTTTATAACTTTGCATTGAACACAGCTTTCTACAGCCCTGTGTGCCCAGGCTCCTATTGAAAAAGAATGCGATCAAACGGGAAGAATAATGACTTATTTAATTTTAAAAATTTATATAGTAAAAAATGGAAGCTACTAAAATCATTCAACTGTTTTCTGATACCTACTTCAAACTATTAAGGTTCACTGGGAAGACAGAGCTTATCACAGTAGGCAATACAAAAGTGAGGCATGAAAATAATCCTGGGTGGTTGCAAGTCCATCACACGAAACACATAGGCACATACCCATGGACAATATGGAGGTTCACAAACTCCCCATCACCACATCTTATGGATATGGAAAAAAAACAGAGATACCAGCAGAAACCCATATGGACATAAGAGGGCATGCAAACTCCTTTAAGAAGGTACACCATCTGGGACCCAAACCAAATAAAGTAGAGGCAACAATGCTCATTGCTACACCATTAGACTGTACACCATCTGGGATCCAAACCAAATAAAGCAGAGGCAGTACTGCTCACTGCTGCACCATTAGAATTACACCATCTGGGACCCAAACCAAATAATGCAGATGCAGCAATGCTCACTGCTGCACCATTAGAAGGCATACCATCTGGGACACAAACCAAATAAAGCAGAGGCTGCAATGCTCACTGCTGCATCATTAGAAGGTACACCATCTGGGACACAAACCAAACAAAAGTAGAGGGAGCAATGCTCACTGCTGCACCATTAGAAGGTACACTATCTGGGACCCAAACTAAATAAAGCAGAGGCTGCAATGCTCACTGCTGCACCATTAGAAGATACACCATCTGAGACACAAACCAAATAAAGCAGAGTCTGCAATGCTCACTGCTGCACCATTAGAAGGTACACCATCTAGGACACAAACCAAATGAAGCAGAGGCAGCAATGCTCACTATTGCACCATTAGAAGGTACACCATATGGGACCCAAAACAAATAAAGTAGAGGCAGCAATGTTCACTACTGCACCATTAGAAGGTACACCATCTGGGACACAAATCAAATGAAGCATAGGCTACAATGCTCACTGCTGCACCATTAGAAGGTACACCATCTAGGACACAAACCAAATGAAGCAGAGGCAGCAATGCTCACTATTGCACCATTAGAAGGTACACCATCTGGGACCCAAAACAAATAAAGTAGAGGCAGCAATGTTCACTACTGCACCATTAGAAGGCACACCATCTGGGACCCAAACCAAATGAAGCAGAGGCTGCAATGCTCACTGCTGCACCATTACAAGGTACACCATCTAGGAACCAAACCAAATAAACCAGAGGCTGCAATGCACTCTGTTGCACCATTACACTTCCCCTAATTGCATTAATCAGATGACAATTACAAAAAAGGTTTTATTCAATTTTGCAACTTCTCTGATAAGAAAAAATGAAGTCACTCATAATAAATTTGTTAAACAAATATGATGCTTAAACTCAAATGTTATACACATCATCCATCCTTCCACAACCCCTTTTTCCCATTTTTCACATGCAGTTGGGGTGTCAATTCAACAGTGACAATCACATAGAGCAAGTGTTCTCATCACAGGGTTGCTAGCCCTGCCATTGTTCTTCCAAACACACACACACCCAATAATGCTATCCACTGTGCCATCCCTCATCATCACTCTTTTTTTTTTTTTTATAATGCTCTTTTTTTTTTTGGCTACTCAGACTTCCAGTGGTATGGTACTAGTGACATTTCCCACTTAACTGCACGTTACTGTCCCATAAAGTATTTTATTTATTTATTTATTTAACATTTGTTAATTGGGAAATTCCAACTTGGAACAAAGCCAATTTTTAGCAAAGGCCCGGGGAGCAACGCTCCAGATGCATGTCTTTGTAATGTGGGATGAAATAGGAGCACCCGGAGGAACCCCACACGAATGAAGGGAGGACATGCAGACTCCACACAGAAGGCGCTACAGCTGAGAATCGAACCAGACAGCCTCTTGCTGTGAGGTGACAATGCTACTGCTGCACCACTGCGCTGTCCAAAAGTATATAAAGGTAATCTCACTCTCTATCACCCAAGAAAAGTAGGGTCATCATGGTAGGTTATGTCTTGTAGTTGGCACTTTTCTTCCTCTACTACATGCAGATGTGCTATTGCATCATGCTTCCATGCCAACTTCCAGTACAAAATTTTGAGAACGTTGAATTATGTACCAGATTTCTGCTTTGTGGCAGATTTCTCTTGGCATCGAACGGGATGCAGTCCAGTAAATGCATCATGTTACTTACCCCTCTCAGATAAAAGAAGATATAACCTACAGCTACTCAAGTCACTCCCTTCTCAGCTCACCTCCTAACAGGCATGTAATTAGTTAAAGATGTGGTTACTGGCAGAACAAATATCTACCCTGCCTGTATGTCAGCAGGCCCACTTACATTTACAGCTGTATGCCAAAATGCTAGACTCCTATGCCTCCTCAAAACACAAGTCCCCAATATGCATTTCTTCAAAACTCACTGCACAAAAATTGAAAGGTAGTAGAGTAATGCAAAATTACACCACTTGTACATTTAAATTGTTTTTGCAGGGGGAGAGTGGTCCTGCAACTTTATTATCCTCACTGGAAGATCACCTTGAGGCACAGAAAAAGCTGCCAGTGTAAAAACAATAAAAATATTTCTCTAAGATGTCACAGTCTCACAGTAACTCTCATATACAAAATGCAAGCCTACACATATTGCTACAACAGTCAAATAACAAGCAGTATTAAGAAAACACAACACTGAGTTTCCATGCTTTAACAACACAACATGAGGACGTGTCTCCAATGAAGAACTGAACACAACATGAGGACGTGTCTCCAATGAAGAACTGAACTCTAACAGTGGGTGCTGCAGTACCCTCACTGAAAATTTTAGCCAAATATTCTAGAACAGAATGTATAGTAAAATGGTCTATTTGGTTATTGCTGGCCCACGAAACAAATCTGTTCCATTTACCTTTGTACAGTTTGTGTGCAGTTGATTTATGGGAAGATAAAATGTGTGACTAGAGATGAAAGGAAAGGAAACCTAGCAATTACAGGAACTGGAGCAGCCAAGCTGTTTGTTTGATTTAGTCTGACTATTCAGATTGGGATGTATTATCCCTGATGGGTGGGGGTCAGAAGGTCTGGAACAAGATCCAGAATCCATGGTTCATCCCAAACATGAGGCTGGAAGAAGGGAAACCAGATCTGTTGAGGCCAATAAGGGGCAATTAGGATTATTGTCATTTTCAACAAACTTGCTTTCTGCAGAAATTTGAGGATTAGAGGAACTGGCAGAAAGGCATAAAGAAGAGCCAGGGGCCAATCGTGAACAAGTGCATCCCTTGGTGACTCCCCTGGAGGGGGGATCAGGGCAAAGCAGTTGCTGCATTTGGTATTGGTGGGTGAAGCAAAGAGGTTGCAGCATGACTGGACCCATTTTTGGATAATCTCTTCCGGAACTTTTTGACTGAGGGACCACTCGTGAGGCCATAACATGGCTCTGCTCAATTTGTCTGCAATTACACTGGCTTTTCCTGGAATGTGCGTTGCTACCAGAAAGCAGATGGAAGATGTTGCCCACTGCCAGACTCTCAGGGCTTCTCGACAAAGTGGGTATGATCTGGTTCCCCCCTGTTTATGTACCAGACCCACAGACATGTTGACTGATTGGACTGCTATCATTCCCACAGGGAGAGAGTCTTTAAATTCTTGCAATCCCAAAAGCACTGCCCTCATCTCCAGGATGTTTATGTGCATATGAGCCTCGTGTTGATGCCAGATGCCTTGAACTGTCCTCTCCAGATAATGCCCCCCCCCCCCCCCACATCTGGAAAGCATCTGTGATCACTGTGGTTTGGGGCTGAGGGGAAATAAAGTGATGGCCTTGAGATACCACAGGAAACTGAATCCAACACTGGAGATCCTTTTTGCATGAATTGGTTATCATAATCTTGTGTGTCACTGGAAGTTCTAGAATTGACCACTGTGTCGAAAGTAACCATTGAAGAACTCTCATGTTGAGACAAGATAGGCAAGTGAGAACAACTGAAGCAGCCATTTTGACCAGTACTTGGGAGAACTAGTTTGGCAGTAGCCCGTTTCTTTCTGATCAACAGTGTTACATAATGCTGAAGATCGTCAACTCTGTCTTGTGGAAGTTTTGCTATCATTATTGTTCTGTTTATCTCTGATCCTATGAATAGCAAGCTCTGACATGGCTCTACAGCAGATTTTTCATAATTTATGGTAGTTCCTAGGGAGGAACAGAGTTGTAGAGTATAGTGCCTGGCTTGTAGCAGAAGATTCCTGGTCAGGGCGGTTATGAGCCAGTCGTCCAGATATGGAAACACCCAGAATCCTTGGTGTCTCAGGTGAGCCGCCACTACTGCCATGCATTTGGTGAACACTCTGGGGTCTATAGTGAGACCAGAGGACAGAGCTCGAAACTGGAAGTGACTAGTTCCTAGCCAGAAGTGCAAGTGCCTTTTGGATCTCCTTTCCATTCGTATATGGTAGTACACATACTAAAGGTCTATACATATCCAATTGTCTTTTTCCAAGAATGGAAGCATCGACTGCAGTGTCACCATCCAGAACTTGGTCTTTTTCACAGATTTGTTCAGATTGCTGAGATCCAAAAAGGGTCTCCAGTCCCCTGTTTTGTTTGGAACTAAAAAGAACCTTGAGAAAGTTCTGAATCTTCTCTGGTCTGCGAGGACTTCTTGGATGACTCTTTTTGTTAGCAACTTTTGAATTTCTAAGGTTGCTTTTTCCTTTCTGGATGGAACGTCTGGAACTGATTTGCATACAGGAGTGAGGAAGGAGAAGGGAATAATATAATCCCTGGACATTATGTCCTGCACCCATCTGTCTTTTATCATTTGCCTGGTATGAAGCTGCAGAGACAATTGTCCCCCGACTGCCTCCAGAGGTAAGCAATTGGCCACCCCTTCAGGAATGCTGAAAAGGTCTACCAAATAAAGACTCTCTGGAGCCCTGATTCTGCAGGCCTCCCCTGCCATGAGGGCAGCGTCTTCCATTATTGTACGCCCCTCTGCCTCTAGGGGAACTTTCACCTTGTGTGTCTTGGAAAGAACTCTATGATTTTCTGAACCACATCTTTCCACTACCTCTCTGACCTTTGGGAAAGGGTCTACTAGGTGTGGAAAAATGTACTCCAACAGCAGATAATGTCTTGTCCTCCTGATCACACCTGGTGAGCATTTCTTTTACTTTAGGCCTAAAAAAAGAGGAGCCATCAGAAGGGGCATTAATGAAGGAAGACTTGAAGGGCTCAGCGACATCACAAAGGAGCATCCAGGCCTGTCTCCTAAGAGAGATACCTGAACTCACTGCCCTACTTCTTTCATCCGCTGCATATGATACGAGTTTCATGGATGAATTTACAACTGAATTGAGGTGGTGAGCTGAGTGGTGACTATCTGCTGCCGCTTCAGCTCCTTGGAGGAAGTCTGACAGCTCTTTCAACAGATCCAACAAAAAGGTTGTTGGGGCTGAAGGAATCTCTGGTGCAGGAGACAGAATCTCCAAGGCAGAGGTAGGATCCAAACTCACCCTCACCAAAGCCCCCAGACGAAGGGTCAGATCTGGAGAGATCCGTACCCACTCTGCAGGTCCCACCAGAGAGTGTTGTCTCCTAGAGGTTTCCTGCTTCAACTGAGCAGAAACACTCAGGGCAGATGTCAGGTCAGTTGGACATCCGAATCTTCCGGCTCCGAAACCAGGGATGGATCAGAGGAGGAGCAGGCGCTGATGGGGAGGACTTTGCCAGTTCTGATTCCTTTGGGTTTGGTTCCAGTAATAATCTGACCAAGGCTGGTGTCTTTAGGAGCCTCTGCACTACCCTATCCACATCATCATCAGACAAACTCCTGGTAGACCTAGTAGATAGGGTTGGAGACCTGGATTTAGACAAAAAAGGAGATGGGAGACGAGAAGATATTGGTTCCAAGAATATAGAACAGCTCTGATATCTAAATTCGGAGGGAGGAGGAGAAGAGGTCGGAGCCGAGGGTTCAGGCTGCTCCAACAAACTCATGGATCTGGAAATGACTGTCTGCTCCAAAGATTCTGTTGGAGCTGACAGTCTAGGAGCTTCTTGCTCTGGCTCCGAGGAAGACTTCAGAGTCAAAGAAGTACATTTTTGCGACTTGTCTGACTTGGAAGAAGTTCTGATGAAATCGCTTCAGAAAAAGGAGTCTTAAGCAGTCTCTTTAATATGAATTTATTCCTACGTTCCATAAAAGCCCTTTCACTGAAACAGTGGCAAATGGAGCATGATTCTTGAAGATGAAGAGGTCCCAAGCAATACACACAAAGTGTGTGAATCACTTAGCGGAATCTTCTTCCCACACTGTTCACATTTTTTGAAACCAAGAGGTTTTCCTTCCTGTTTTTGAGACATTATTGCTAAAGGGAAAAGAGAAAAGTAGGTTATATGAAAAAAAAATAACACACATGCGCACACACATTTCTAGGAAGGAAGAAGTAAGTCCTTTTTTTTTTTTAAGAAGAAATCATCCTTTAACTTAAACGGATGATGAAAGGGACAGAAGAGAGCAATGCTTAAAGAGGAAAAGCACCCTCTAACTTAAACAGATGTTAGTAGGGAAAGAAAGAAGGGGATAACACTCGCTCTTAATATAACAGAAAACGGGTAAGGAATTTGCTAAATAATTACAGAAAAACTATCAATAAGCTTGTAAGGAAGATTTTTAAATTTGGAAAAGGATTAAGGAAAAAGAAAACAGCACTTAGCCCACAGCTTGCTTGGAGAACTATGCAGAGCGATAAAAGAGATCTGAGGGGGTTAGGGAATTGCATTATGGGTAAGGAGGAATGCCTATGAGCTTTGCTGAAGGCCTTAAGCTTTTGTAAAAGGCTGAGATGGATCCAATGGATTGGACCTGACCCATCAGTGAGAATACAGGTGAGATTGACATCACCACATCTTATGTTTTTTTATTCATGATGATGAAGTTATTACTTCTATAAAAATAATATAGCCTTCCTCACCAAATTAAGTTCTTATTTGTAAAAATGTGAAAATGTTCATTGTGTTCGCTAGCAACTACTAAGACAGGGTTTCAGGCCTGTGAGAAAGAGGCTGTCTAAAATATCAGTATAAACTCTAGAACTCACGATGTATATGGTAGATAATATACAATTTAGTGGACTTAAAAATGTAAATGGTTATCTATTTTATTAAATGTGTATAATTTACAACTGTTTATTTTAATTATATGGAACTGTTTACTGTAACTTGGGCTTTTTCAGCAGCGATTTAAGTGAACATTTACTGTTATGGTACATTTGCTTACACAGCTGTACTATGTTCATTCATAAAGCACTGCTACAGTAGCCAAAACTCTAAGGGTAGAAAAAAGAAGTTATGTACTCACCATAACGTTCCATCTGAGTTGTTGATTTCCATTTTCTTCAACCTGAGGGATCCGGATCCGGCCAAGGATCCGACTCGGTCACATACTTCAAGTTTGAATCCAAGCGCCAAGCTCCTCCCCTCAGACAGAGTTTGTCGCAGAAAGCAACAGCATCTCAATATAAAATAATATGCCCATAACAAACTGGCATAACCACAAAGGGTCTAACCAGGGAAAAACAACCCAAAGGAGGTGGAGCTAAGACTTTTCCATCCGGTCCATTACGCAGCCCACACAAGGCAGGGGGAAGGAGGGAGGGTCGGTTGAAGACAAATGAGAATCAACAACTCACATGGAACGTTATGGTGAGTGTATAACGTCTTTTTCTGATGTTGTTTTCCTCATTTGATCTTCAACTTGAGGGACAGAGTCCCCAGCTAGCAATTAACCATAGGATGCCCTCATGGAAGGATGTTCCGGAGCACGGCTGATCCAAAAGATGCCAGCCCCTGGACAGAAGATCCAATTTATAATGGGAGATGAATGTGTGCGGAGATACCCAGGTAGCTGCAGAGCAAATATCATCTAAGTAAACCCTGGACCAAAAGTCGGCAGACGTAACAACAGCCCTAGTGGAATGTGCCCGGACACGTTCTGGAGGAGTGTCCAATAGGCCAAGGAGATGCATAAAGAAATCCATCGAGCAATAGTAACTTTAGAAACTGTTTCACCAAAAAAAGGTTTAGAATAGGATACAAAGAGTAGATCAGACTTACGAATAGATTTTGTTCTATACAAATTAAAATGCAGTTGCCTGTGAACATCGAGCAAGTGCAACTTGTACTCTCCCTTATTTTGGAAATTTGGAAAGAAAACTGTCCTAACTGGTTAATATTAGACTCTGATGCCACCTTCGGTATAAAAGATGGATTAGCCCACACTGACGTCTTTATGGAATACCATATAAGGAGGCTTGATAGATAAGGCTTGGATCTCAGAAACCCTCTTGGCTGAGGTAATCACAACTAAAAAAAGCCTTCTTCCATGACAGAAACTGCAAGGCAACTGTGGCCACTGGTTCGAAAGGAGGAGAAACCAAGGCCTGCAACACCAAGGTGAGATTACCAAGGAGGTGTTGGATCCTTAACCAGAGGATTGAGGAGGAAGGTACTTTTCAAAAAGGTCTTACAAAGCATGGAAAAAGCCAAGGAAGCTGAATTCTCATCTATGTGAAAGTTAGAAATTGTTGGCAACTATACCTTAACTGCAGAGAAGCTAGCACCATGATTAAAAATATCTGCCAAAAACTGCAAATGGCTGGAACTGGCGCAGTAAAAGGTCCAGGTTATGCTGAAAGGCCCATATCGAGAAACGCTTCCATTTACTCAAATAAGCTTTCCTTGTAGAAGATTTGTGAGCTACTACCAAGATCTTTTTGACAGGAGAAGACAGCACAGGATTCTTCACCATCATGGGAACTGGAGCAGCCAAGTCGTGAGCTTCAAGCTGGGTAAGGGATACCAGAGGGATGCATGATCCGATCGGGAACTGGATCTAAGTGTCCAAGGTAAACACACTGCATGAGACCACAGAGAGGGGAACCAAACTTGGTGAAGCCAGAATGGGGCAATGAGGATCACTGCGCTTTTCATCCATCGAGCTTTCTGACTGAACTTGGATATTAGAGGAAGAGGAGGGTGAGCATACAGTAGACTGGAGGGCCAAGCATAAACTAGAGCATATCTGGGGGACTCCCCAGGAGGGGGGGGGGTTCAGAGGGAAATACTCACTGCACTTCACACTTGAAGGAGAGGCAAAGAGATCACAGCAAGGCTTATCCCACTTTAGAAAGATCTGTTCCATTAATGAAGGATTCAGAAACCACTTGTAAGACATCAGAATAGACCTGCTGAGCCCATCTGCTAGAATGTTGGACCTCCCCGGAATATGCGTTGCCACCAGAAAATGGCCGGTGGAGATTGCACACTCCCACAATCTCATGGCTTCGCGACAAAGGGGATAAGATCTGGTCCCCCACTGTTTGTTGATGTACCAGACTACTGAAATATTGTCCATCTGTATGGCAATAGTCCCTGTAGGAAGATAGGCATGTAGCACTTGCAACGCCAGAAGCACCACCCTCATCTCCAGGACACTGATATGCAGATTGGTCTCCAAGGAAGACCACGTGCCTTGGACCGTCCTTCCAATGCAATGCCCCCCCACCAGAGCAGAGAGGTGTCTGTGGTCACTGTGGTCATGGGAAAGGGAAGAACAAATGGATGACCCTGAAGGAGGTCTGGGGACTGAAGCCACCAAAGAAGTGAGTCCTTGCAAGCACGTGACAACCAAACAGGATGAGATGAGACAAGGGAAGGTCTAGCAAGGACCACTGAAAAGCTAAAGTCCATTGAAAAACCCTCATATGGAGGCATATTGTAGTAATGACAATGATTGCGGCTGCCATGGACCCCCAACGCTCGAAGTGGTGAATCTTCTGGGGGAAGTTTGGCTTGAAAGATGCAACTCACATGATGTCGGAGTGATAGAAGTCTGTCCAGATGCAAAAACACCTTGCCCTGGGTAGTGTCTATTTTGGCTCCTAAGAAGTCAAGAACATATATTGGAGCCAACTGAGATTTGTTAGCAGTAGTGAGCCCAAAGGGCAGCACTCAACTGAAAATGACTGGCTCACAGGCAGAAATGGAGGAACCTCTGAGATTGCCTGTTCATTTTGATATGATGGCATGCATCTTGGAGGTCCACCAAGCTCATCCAGTTGTTTATCTGCAGGAAAGGCAGAATGGACTGAAGGGTGACCATCCGAAATTTAATCTCGGCAACCAACAGGATCAGGGTTTGAAGATCAAGAATGGGCCTGAAGTCCCCCGTTTTCTTGGCACTAAAAAGAACCGGGAATAAATGCCTAATCCAGACTGGTCTGGGGGGAAGGGCTGAAGGACTCATTTTTCAAGTAGCCTGGAAACTTCTATAGCTGCCTGCTCCCGTTACATGGGTGGAAGTTCCGAGTGGTGTTTGGGAGGGATTGGAAGCTGAAAAAAGGGGATTGTGTATCCTCTGGATATTATCTGCAGAACCCAACGATCATTTGTTGTTGACTCTCAGGCTGTTGGGTGCAGAGATAGGCCTCCCCCAAATACCTTCAGAGATGAGCAACCGGGCAACCCTTCACTGCTGCTGTGAGGGTCTGTCTGGGAATGAATTTTGAGACCCCTGGTTCCTCGGGCCCTCTCTGCTCCGGGGGCAGCATCTGTCATAACCCTCCCCTCTGCCTCTGTGGAAAGATGAATCCTGAGCATCGTGGGAAGAAAGTACAGTTGTGTACACTTACCATAAATGTAGATGTTCGAGTGTATTCACTGTTGCAGTCATCACATTTGGGTTATCCTGCCAGGGGTAGTGCTCAGTCGGCCCGAATACCAGAGGCTTAATATTTCTGTTTTGGTTGCTGTCACTCCAGGACTGACATCAGGTCATCAGTGGTATAAAATCAGGCATCACTTTTTCTTGCCCTGTCAGGAGCCCCCAAATAGGGAGCTAGGTTATGGTGGAAGAACACCCCCAGTAGAAAGTAAATACCAACTATTCCCTGTAAGGAGAGGAAGAGAGAGAGAAAGAGAGAGACAAGGGGGATGGAGTGAGGGAAACCAGGACTGCAACAGTAAATACACTCTAACATCTACAGTTATGGTAAGTGTACCCAACTGTACTATGTTCTTCGAGTTTCACTGTTGCAGTCATCACATTTGGGTTGATTCCCAAAGCTGAAGAAAAGGTGGAGGCAGTCAAAAAGACTGGGTGCTGGCTAGGATGCCCTGCAAAACTGTGGTGGCAAAGTCTGCCCTGGATTTGGGGAAGATGGGCAGGTGGTAATGCTTGGTGAAGGTATGAACAGATGTCCATGTTGCAACCTCCAGGCAGGATGTCACTTATGGGGACCTCTCTGAGGAAAGCTGCAGAGGTGGAGGTTACCCTGGTGGAATGTGTCCTGACCCCCTTTGGCAGTTTCCTGTGCTGTTTGTAGCAGAAATGGATGCAGTGTGCTATCCATGTGGAGATTGTTTGTTTGTATACGGCCTTGCCCTCTGCCCCTGCTGCGAAGCTGACAAGTAATTAATCAGTTTTTCTAAAAGATTTAGTCCTGTCCAGATAGAATCTGAGCTGTCTGTGCACATCTAGAGAGTGCAGAATCCTTTCCCCTTGTTTAGTGGGTTCGGGAGAAAGGTGGGCAAATGAATGGATTGGTTGAGAGCCACACTGGACACCACTTTAGGCATGAAGGATATATTAGTCCTGAGGGAGACCCTGTCAGCATGGAAAATGTTGAAGGGCTCTACAGCCATGAGTGCTTGTAGCTCTGATACTCTTCTAGCTGAAGTGGTGGCCAGAAGCAAGACTTTCTTCCAAGAGAGGAATTTTAACTCTGCTGAAGCTGCAGGTTCAAAGGGGGGCAGAGTGGCTTTTCCAACACAAAGTTAAGGTCCCAAGCTAGGGTAGGAGCTCTTCTGGGTGGCCTTAAGTTCTTAGCCCCTCTTAGGAACTGTTTGATGACAGGGTGTCAGAAGAAAGGTGGCTCTGTGCTGTAATGGGCAGAGATGGCAGAGGCATGAATTTTAAAGGAAGAGAAGGTTTGACCCCTGTGTAGTAGGTCTGCTAGGTAATCCAGAATGAGTGGTAGGGAGGGCTGTGTAGTTCCGACTCCCTTAGCCTGGAGCCAGGTACAAAACCTTTTCCACTTGTCAGCATAGGATTTTCTAGTGCTGGGGCATCTGACCTCACGTATAACATCTAGGACTTGTTTGCTTAGGCTGGCAGCTTAAGGAGAGGTCAGGGGTAAGCCAGGCTGCCGGGCTGAGGGTCTGCAATTGGGGATGCATAAAATTTCCATTCCTCTGGGTCAGGTCAGTGTTGGGAACAGAGGTAGGTGCCATGATGGCAGGGGTGACAGGCTGTGCAGCAGTGGGTACCAGTGCTGGCATGGCCAGTCTTGGGCAATCAGGACTGCCCTCGGTTTTTCCTCCCTTATTTTGAGCGTTACCCTTGAAATGAGTAGTACAGGGGGAAATGCATAGACTGAGAGGTTTACCCACTGGAAGGATAGAGCATCCACTTTCCAGGCCTTGCTGTGAGGTTCCCTAGTCCACCTTCGGGGTACCCCATTTTTGGGTTACAAGAGTGAAGGTTCTGTGGTCTAGCTGCCACTCATGTGGGTCTATCAGGTTTCTGCTTAAATTGTCTGCCAGAGAGTTTAGGGAGCCTGATAGGAATTGTGCTAGCAGGTGTAGTTGCATGGTTGAGGCCGTGTGCTAAAGGGTCATGGTGAGCCTGCAGAGGGGATAACAGTGAGTCCGTCCCTGTTTGTTGATATACCACATCATACTGGTGTTGCCTGTTTTAATCAGTAGAGGCCCCGGGGAGAGTAGGGGTCTGAAAGCTGTCAGGGCGTGCTGAACAGCTAGCATCTGTTTTTGGTTGATGTGCAGATGTATTTGATTTGGGCTCTAATGGCCCTGAATGCACCTGCCGTCCAGGTGTGCACCCCAAGCATAGTCTGATGCATCTGTGGTGAGGGTCTGAGTGGCAAGGAGTTGTGAGAAGGGAAGTCCCTTGTTGTGGTTGCAAGCTGCTGCTCACCAAAGAAAATCTTTCCTTAGACAAGGTATCATTGGTATGATAGTTTCCAGGTCTTGAGAGTGTTGACCCCACAGGCTTTTTAGGTACCATTGTAGTTTCCTCATATGGAGTCTGGCATATGGAATGAGTAAAATGCAGGAGGCCATGAACTCTAGAGCTTGCATGATTTTCCTTGCAGATAGCTGGGTTCTGGTGGCTAGTTGAGAGAAGTAGCCTGTCAGGTAGGTTTGCTTTTCTGGAGTAAGGAATGCCATCTGGGATGCTGTGTCCAGGCTTGCTCCCAGGAATACAATTTTTTGTGTGGGGACTAGTTTTGATTTCTTTTCATTGATAGCATACTCCAGGGAGGTCAGTAGGTCCTTTACAAAAGTCAGGTGCTGAAACAGCTTTTCCTGTCTGCCTGAATCAGGCAATCGTCTAAGCACGGGTACATTTGAATATTCCTTTGTCTGCAAAAAGCAATGGCTGGAGCCAGGCATTTTGTGAAAACTCTGGGAGAAGTGGATAAGCCAAAGGGAAGCACAGAGAACTGAAAGTGCATAGATCCTGCCCTGAAACGTAAATATTTCCTGCAAGATTCCCTGATTGGGATGTGTAGGTAGGCCCCTTTTAGGTCTAGGGTGGCTAACCAAGCATCATTGGAAAGCATAGGAAGAAGCTGCTGGAGGATGAGCATTTTGAATTTTGGTATCACCAGAAAGGTGTTTAGAATGGATAGATCTAGGATTGGGTGCCAGGTGCCCTCTTTTCTGGGTACCAGCAAGAGTCTGGAATAGAAACCTTGGCCTATCTGGTCTGCAGGAACATGCTGTATTGCCCTCATGGAGAGCTGGGAAAGGATTTGCTTTTTGGCCTCTGCCCACTGGTTCAGAGGGAGATCTGGGAACCCTTTTGGGGTTGGCAGAGTGCGCAAATAAAATTTGCATCCCTGAGACACTATGTGGAGGACCTATCAGTCATTGGTAACAGAGGCCCAGTTGCTTGCATGGAAGGAGAGTTTTCCTCCTAGGGGCACAAGCAGGTGGGCAGAGGTAAGAGGTGGAGGTGTAAAGTCATTGTGAGTTCTTACCATAAGGGGGTGGCTTAGCACTCCCTGTTTTTGAAGAGGATGAACTCCATTGCTTAGATCTCTGCATTCCCTGGGGATGCTATCTGGGGGGGGGCTGCTTCCACTGGGTCTGGGTTGAGCTGGCCTGGAGGGGGCAGGAAAGGACCAGTGCTTGGAGGGGCAATGCCTACTGAACCTCGGAGGCTGAACTTGTAAAAAGTCTTTAACTGTCTACACAGATTTAGCTTTTTCTTCCATCTTTTTTAAGACCTCTTCTGCCTTGGTGTCAAACAAATTGTCTTTGTTCAATGGTGCTCCAATAATTTGGATTTCACATAGTCTGGCAAGGTCTGTTTCTTAAACCAAGCATGCTTTCTGAGGACAGAACCAGTGACTGCTGCCCTGCAAGATGCTTCTAGGTCATCAAAACCACATTGCAAAGTGTGCTTAGTAACTTGACATACAGAATGCATAAGCTCTTGTAATTCTTTATTTTCTGCACAAGCAGGAAAGGAAGATATTTTTTGTTTGATGAGTTCCATGGTATGCTGCTATTTCAGCATGTAGAACTGACAATTTAATGCTCTAATAGCAAGCGTAGCAGAGGGATGGCCAAAGGTCTGTGCTGTGGTAAATCTAAGAATTCCCGGAGTCTCTTGACATTCCCATTGGAAATGCTCCCTTAAAGTATGAAGGGTTTCACCAAATGAAAAATCCTCGGGTGGAGAGGCAGAAGGAATGGATTCCTCTGCATCAGAATCCTCAAAAGCAAAGAGCGGTTGCATGTCTTCATATTCAAAAGCATCAGAGTCATCGGACTCCTGTTCAGATAAAACTACTGGGGACAAGTCTGTTTTTCTTTTGGAAGGGGTAGCCTAGCTTCCCCTAATAAGCATAATAAGGTCTTCTGCCAGTTTAAGCATTTGGAACTGAGGCAGGGAAACAGGTGCCTGAGCTTGGGTCATCTGTTTTTTTAGGCATAGGTAGTACCCTGGGCCTTAGAAACTTGGTAGTTTTAGAAAGAACTGAAGACGCGAAAGAAGCCATCGGTTTGTAGAGTGAAGTACTTCCTTGGAAGCTGGTGCCTGCTTAACGGCTCCAGACTCATCCAAGTTAGAGACATCCGCAGGATTCCTTAGTCAAAGAAGAGTCTCGTGGCATACCGGACTCCGAAAGGGTCTTGGTAGCGGCCTCCAAATCCACAGAAGCGGGCATCAGGGGATGCAAAAGCACATGAGGACCAGAGAACTGACGACTAGCTTAACGGAAGCATCATTGGCAGTTTTGGACTTGTGTGGTCTGTCTCAGTCTTTATCCTTACGTTTTTTCGGAAGATTGGTAGTTGGATGGCTTACCGAAGCCATATTGGAATTCGAGGACTGAAAGCAAAAATATCTAGCTACAATAAGGGTGCAATGACATATACTTCTGGTGTTGAACAAAGCACAAAAGCGACAGGGAGGGACATCGTGGTCTGGGCCTAAACAGATGATGCAGTAAGAATGGAAGTCTCGGTGTGGTATTTGCTTTCCACAAGCGAGACAATTGTTAACTTTTTCTGACATCGGTTAAAGCAAGAAAAAAGGATCCCCAACAAGGTACTTAGCTTTAGAAGACTTCAAATTGGAAATGAAAACTCAGGTAGCGGCCGACCGGCACTCATGTGAACTGGTTCTGCTTCAGGCTCCTCGGCAAGAAAGACTGATGTAATGGTGTCAGATGCCTGATTTTATACCACTGACGACCTGACGTCAGTCCTGGAGCAACAGCAACTGACGTAAAAATACTAAGTCTCTGGTATTCAGGCTGACTGAAGGCTACCCCTGGCAGGATAACCCAAATGTGATGACTGCAACAGTGAAACACGAAAAACATCCTTGAGATTTCTGGAACAACAACTTCTTCATCCCATGCTGATTCCTAGAGAAGGATCGCTGTGGGCTGGAGAAGAGGATCCCGATGGCAGACAAAGTCTTCCCATCCTTCTCTTTCTGGACTAGGGTGTCGAGAACAGTCTTGCCAAAAAGGGTGGAACCATCATAAGGGGCATTCAAGAGCGATCTCTTGAAGGGCTCAGAGAAAGCACAAAGGCAGGCGTGACGCCTGATGGCTACGCCTGTCCTGGCAGCCCTAGAGGCACCTTTTACAGCTTGTGATAGGAGACTCATGGAAGTATTCGATATCGAGGTAAGGGTGGCCATATGGAAGGAGAATACCTTTTTCTTCTCTGCCAACATGGACCCTGGGGCAGACTCAGTGTCCTCTTTGGCCAGATCCCTCTGCAGTCTGATAATGTGTGTCAAGTAGTTCAGTGCACGCAGAGCAAATGAAGCTGAAGCATAAGCCCGCTTCCCCAAACTGTCATAGCCTGAGACTCCCTGTCTGTAGTATGGACCATAGAGCTTTCCTCAGCAAGCTCTTTCTCGGTGGCTACCGCAACCACCATGGCATCGACCAGGGATCCCTTGGACCATTGCTGCTTATCTGAGGAAGCTGGGTGCTTGAGGATAGGCTCAACCATATCCAGTTCCTTCCATGCCCTAGTTGAAATTAGATCCACAAAGGGATCCACGGGAGGGGACACCCAGGAGGTACAGGATCCTGTGGCAAATGCCTGCAGGAATACCAGCTCATCCAGATTGGGCTTTTGAGTAGACCACCTACTGTGCTGATGCAATATTTCCATGATGTCTCCAAAGGAGACATCCTCCAGGGGTGATCAGGGAGAACCCTCCCCTTATCCAAGTCGGTACCTTCTGAGAGAGACTCTGGTGGGGAGTCCAAGTGCCTCCTTTTGCACACGTGTTTCTGAGGGGGCTCCTCAGGGGGAAATTGTAGGGAGGAATCAGAAACCTCGGGGAGTTCCCAGGGAGGAACTTCCTGTGGCGAAGTGGCAATAGGCTAGCCCCAAGGGGGCAGGATGGCAGACTCTGGCCCAGAGAAAGAGGGAGCCAGGATGGACTCCATGGATGACAGTGTCAAGGGTCTCGAAGGAGCCAAGGGAACGCTCTCCACCACATCGAAGGCAGAAGGCGAATGAATCCCCGAAGAAGGCATGGCCTTGACTGAATCTGCCACCCCCTGTGCTGATGGGGGAGCCGAAGCTGAGCCTCAAGGTGCCAAAACTCTGACAGTAAGGGCAGACTCTGAAAACCTCAATGCTGATGCCACCCCCAGATCTGGTGCTGAGGCTACGGCTCCAAGAGTCGTTCAACTCGGAAAGCATTGGCGCCAAAATACTCAGAGCAATGCTCGGCGTCGAGGTACTTGGAACCAGTGGCACCAACCCTCGACACCTGGAAACCTCGGACCCAATGACTCCAAAACTGGAAGTCGGATCGGAGAAGGAGCAATGGGGAGAAAAATGGACTGCATGCTCCCAGCCCCAGAGGAGGAAGGAGCAGGCAAGACTCCCAACTGAATCTGGGCCTGAATAAACTTCTGCATCATCCTGTCCACTTCGGCTTCCGATAAGCTCCAAGAAGACCGAATGGAAGAAGCCATTGACCTGGGCCTGGAGTGGTGCCAAGGGGAGGCAGAAAGGGGGGGAAATGAGCTTGGGAAGACTCCGACTGGTGAAAAATGAGGTGACCAGAGCTGAGGAGAACCCCAGGTCGGATCTGGCTGGGGGGCTGACCGAGGAAGAGCGGTCAGGGGACTGCTTCATAGGCCAATCTTTTTCCTTGGAGAGGCCTTCTCCCCCTTCCCTGGACTTCTTAGTGGGAGGTTGAGTCCCAGAAGCCAGGGTGGAAGAAGAAGTAAAGACCTCAGAAGGCACAAGACGCTTAAGAATCAACTTTCCCCTCCTGTCGATCAAAAGACAGGGGTTGAAGCCCAAGCAGATCAAGCAAGAGGAGTCCAAGTGAGATAAACCCAGGCAGACAATGCACAGAGTGTGGCCATCAGAAGGGGGTAGTTTATGGAGACACTCTGCACATTTCCTGAAGCATGGCTTGGGGGGGGGGATCGGCCATGGCAACAGGAGTTCACACCACACTCACTCACACAAGACAGGAAAGGAGAAAGATGGAAGAGAGAGAGATTTTTTTTTTTTAAAACCAACACTGAGCACACAGGGATAAGGTAGAGGAAAGGAAAGATCCAATGACAAAGAACCCACAAAGAAGAAGAAGAAGAAGAGAGGAGACAAAGAGGACCAAAAAAAAAAACTGCTTACTGTTAAACAGAGCTTGGAGCCAAGGAACCACTTTGCTGTTCTAACGGGCGGCAAACGAGATCTGAGGGAAGGAGGGAGACAGGGGCATTATGGGTAGGGGAGGAGCTTGGAGCTTGGATTTGAAGCTGAAGTATGCGGCCGAGTCGGTCCATTGCCGGATCCGGGTCCCTTAGGTTGAAGATCAAATGACAACAACATCAGATCCAGAGTTTACACAAACTGGGAGGAGGAAGGATGAAGGTCCAGAAGCCCCTGGAGAATGGTTCTAGCAAAGCTTGTTCTAGACTTGGAAAAGGAATCTAGTTTGTAGTGCTTTACAAAGGTATGTACCAAGGGCCAAATAGTGGACTCAAAAATGCTTCTATTTCAGATATGTCTATTTGTTATTTCTATTACCTAATTTATTTATTTAACATTTGTTTACTGGGAAAGTCCGATTTGGAATTAAGCCAAATTTCAGCAGAGGCCCAGGGAGAAATGCTCCAGACACGTCTTTGTAACATGGGTGGAAACCGGAGCACCCAGAGGAAACCAACATGAACACAGGGAGGATGTGCAGACTCCGCACAGAAGGCACCACAGCCGAGAATCAAACCTGAGAACCTTTTGCTGTGAGGCAACAGTGCAACCGCAGCACCACTGTACCGCCAAGCACCATTGCGCCATACATATATTAATGTTTTGTTGTTAAAATTTTCAATAAAAACAATTGAGAAAAAATGCTTCTAAACTCTTTGCCTTTCCAAAAAGCCTTAGAAGAAGCCAATGCCCTCATAGAATTAATGTTGACCATGCCATGAAGTGTCTTATTATAGTGGGAATGACAAAAGCAAATAGCAGGGGATAACCATCTAGAAATAGTCTGCTTTGATATGTGTTGCGCTTTTTTATTTTCTTACCTTCAAAGGAAATAAACAGCTGTTCAGCTTTCCTGAAATTTGACTTCTGTCAAGATAATACCAAAGATGTCTGTGCATGTCCACAGTCTAAAGAATAGTTTCTCCCTAGTTTTTGGTTCTGGAAAGAAAACTGGGAGAAACATGGTTTGGCTTAATGTAAACTCTGAAACCAGTTTAGGCATAAAGACAGATTTGTTCTCATAAAAACTGTTGACCCACCACTAGAGCTTTCAGCAAAGCTACTCTTCTTGAAGATGTCAAAGCAATTAGCAACACTGTTTTCAAAGTAATAAACCATAAATCAGTCTGATGTGCTGGATGAGAATGAGCTGAAGTAAACATTTCAAAAACAAAGTTAAGATCCCAGATAGGTGGCACCTGTTTCTATGTTTGCACAATATGTAAAACCCCTTTCAAGAAAAGCTTGACCAAAGAATGTAACGGAGGAGGATTCATTGGCAGAGATGCTGAAATGGTCAACAGATGAACCTTGAAAGAGGAACATGAAAGGACAGAGGAAAATAACCTACACCAATTTAGTAAAGCTAGTGGTAAAGAAGCCCCATTTGAGCCTCGAATGTTAGTGCGGCACTATCAATTTTTTTCCATTTTTCAATATATGGTTTCCTAGCTGCAGGTTCCTTTGCCTCCTTAACAGCTCCTGCACATCCTCAGAAGAAAGTTGCCTATATGATATTAAAAGTGAATCATCCAGGCAGTCAGTTATAGTTGCTTGAGGCAGGAATGTAAAAAACACCCCCTTGTCTTGTGTAATCAGATCCACTGTCTGAGAAAGATTGTGGTAATTGCCCTTGACCTATTCCATATGAAGTGAGAACAGCTGTTGCCTGGACCAGAAATAAGCCTTCACAATGATTCTTGAAAACTCCTTCTAAAACTTCAGACTGACCCTTGATATAAGTGGAAATAGTGGGAACACATACAGGAACATCTGTTGCTCAGGCCTGCTTGCAAGACATCCTGAAGCAGAATTTCCTCAGCTGGCTCTTTTGAAAGAAGGCAGACAGCTCTATTTGCAGAGTGCACCACAAGTGGATCAGTTCCTGGAAGAACCCCTCACTCAACTTCCATTAATAATAACCCATCCTAGTTCGGCTCAGCTTATCTGCCACAACACTTTGCTCTGACATAATGTAAGAAGCTCGCAGGGTTAAGCAGCACTGAATTGTTACCTCTGAAGCTATCATAATCAGCCTCTCTAGGGGATAAGATCTGAACTCTCCCCATTTGTTAATGTACCAATGTTAATGTACTGTGGTGTTGACTGAGAGCATCTGACATGGCCCTGGAGACCACAGATGATGCTGAGAATTGAGAGCATGAAAAACAGTTAACATCTGTTTGACACTGATGTTCTTATACCTGTAATGTTTGCTCCACAGATATTACGTTTTTACCCCCCCCCCAAAAGACACAGCTCCCCATGCAAAATCTGATAAATCAGTAGTTGCAGATTGTGCAAGGGTAGTCACAGAAAAAGGGAGACCTAAATTCAAGGATATCTAGTCTTCCTAGCAAAGCAACTCTCTCTTCACAAAGCCCATCACAGAAATCCAGAAATCTGAATTGTCAAGAGGTGAAGATATTGGGTCCATATTACAGGAGCCACTACATTTTTCTGATATGTAATCTGGCATAGGGAAACAAAAAAGCCATGAACCAAAGTCTGAGACCAGATGGAGAAGCTCCAGAAGAATTCTAGATACAGGTCTACTTTTTCCTTGACATATGAATGCCTTTCACATTGAGGTATCAAGTAGGCAGCATAGGAACATAACTATCCTTGTCAGAAAGATTCAAGGATGATTTCTGAATGCTGGCCTGGAATCCTAGATTGAGAAAAGGATATCTTTCCTATGTAAGGGACTTCTGGCACTCTGAGAAAGACTTGGAAAATATAAGTAAGATACCTAAATAAGGAAAAATGGGAATATCCTGCCATCTGCAATAGGCTATTACAGGAGCAAAACACTTTGTAAATACCCCTGGAGTAGTCGATACCCCAAAGAGTAATACAAAGAACTGGTAGTGTAACTCATAAGCAGGAAACTTAGAAAATGTCTGAAATCTGTGGAAACAGAAATGTGATAAGCATTTTTAAATCTAGAGTTACGAAAAAAACTTAGAGAGGAAAATGAGAGATAACAAGGTTTGTATGGACAGACTGTTCTAAATTTGGGACTTTCACAAACAGGTTGAGAAAGGAAAGGAAAGGTCCAGAACTGGTCTCTAGGATTGAGCTTTCTTTGGCATCAGAAAAAATATTGAATAAAAGCATTTTCTCCACTGATCTAGGGGATGTGGTCCTATGACTCAAAGAGAAAGCATTTGGTTTATTTCTGGGGAAAACAGGGAAGTCTATATGGAGGATGGGGGATCCCTTGGAAATTAGGGAGGCATTCCTGCTACCATCTGTAACCCTCCTGAACAAGTCTCAGAATCCATTTGTCTGAAACAATCTAATGCTACACATGAAGGTGAACAGGGGACAGGTTTAAGGTAGTGGCAGGGAGGGGAAGGGGGAAACAGAATGCTGCAATAGTCATCCCATGTTATTGGACTATTGGACTGCTCTTTTTTTCTGGAAGGTTCTCTCCTCCTCCTTTGAACATTCTTGACACTTCTTCTTTTAAGTCTGCTTGTTAGAAATGTGATGAAGCTTTTTTATCCTTGTCAGAAGGGGAGTGATTAGCAACGGCTAACTTTTTTTTGTTGCAGCAGGATTTGACACAGAAATAGCTGGAAGCCTGGGAATGATAAAACAAATATTTCTAAGAATGAGGACCTTTATAGTCTGTCTTCCTTTTTAGGAGCTGCAGACTGACTCTCAAGACATACTTAATCAACATCAACACCACCTTCCAAATTTAGTAAAAGAGGAGAGTAACAGCAGGCTGTGGAAATCTGTAATACATCATACTACTTACTCAAAGAAACTGGAATATTCCATCTGTTCCCACTAAAACGTCTTAATCATTTTAGAAATAGTTTCAGAAAATGAAAATTCCCCTAGAGGAGGCTAAGAGGAAACACTTTCCTTAGAATCATAATCGGGTATTTGGAAAAGAAAATTACAAGATTCCTTTTCCCAATCCATTTCCTGATCATCAGACAGCCACAGAAACTGAGGGAAGTGACTTATATATATATATATATATATATATATATTTTTTTTTTTTCATACGTTCCAGTCACACTTCAGAGGTTTTAATGCCTGCAATAAACCTTGAGCTAAAAATACTCTTCCTTACCTACAGAAAAATGAAGTCTGAGGAAGATAAATGTTTGAGTTTATATATATATATATATATATATATATATATATATATATATATATATATATCTACATATCTATATATATTTTTTTAGGGACATGCCTAGGAAGACACCAACATCTACAAGGAGCTTCATACCAGGGACCACGATTCTTAGCCAGGATACACTGAGATGCTCCACCCTCTCCTTCAGAGACCGACAAGAGTGACTCGCCTATGCAACTCGAGGCCACCAGAACAGCTGCAGAAGATGTGGCTGACCCCCAGTCCACAGTGGTTGAAATGGCTACACCAGAGGGATTCAGGAAATAAAATGAATGGTCTAAGGTGCCAGTAAAGACCACAGCAGAGTCACAGAGACACAGTCCACTGTGTTGGCAAGGGCTCCCTTAAAGTATTCTTTCACTTGAGTCTGGAAGAAGGCAGAACCATGGAACTGGTATGCTCTTTCATGATTCTGCTGAAAAAGGAGCTTGATAAATCCATAACAGGATATATTGGTGTTGTGGAATATTTTGAGGCAGTTGTAAGTGTTTTTGGGATAAAAAATTAATAAAGATAAAAGGAAGGCTATAGCAGTAAACTATGTACCACCACATGAAATGGTTCAGCGATACCCATGTTTATGGAACATGACAAGAAGAAATATAAAGAAGCATGGATTTAAAAGGGATAATGTTATGGCAGCTAAGTGCATGTGGGAAGAGACTAAAAAGATAATGCAAAAAATCACAACTGCAAGCTCTTGATTATGCATATGGATAGTAATATACAAACAGTCAAAATGTTTTTAGTCCCTTTAGCTTTATACACAGGTCAGGCATATTTTTATAAACCAGAGGTGGTGCTGTCAACAATGACCGAGTTGAATGAATTTATTTTTGAAGGGAACAGCTAAGTGAAATAAGTTGATCCTTCGCACAGAACAAGGTGATTTAGGATTACCTGATCTGAATGGATATTTCAGAGTTACACAGTTAAGGCTTGTATACATAAGGCAAATAGGTGGTTATAAATCAAAGTGGAAAGACAGTATGATGAAACACTGGAAGGTTTGGATGCAGATCCTCACGAAAAATAAGTATACAGAATATGACATTCATAAAGCTGCAAAAAATACTTAAGACTAAGCCAACACATGAATGGAGATGAGGAATCCTCCCAACATGGATGACTGCAATTAGAGATGATGAAAATAGGCAAAAGGGGGGCTGGAATTTACAGGAGAAAATTGGCAAAGGAACCAAGGCATTCGGGGGCTAATAACTACAGAAGGAAAGGTAACAGAGCGGGATGGATGCTAAGAAGTAGTTTGGACTGCAGGTTAGAGACTGAGCTTTTGGTAAAGTATAAGAACAGAAGCTGCCGTCAAAAGAGAATACTCACCAACGCATATAAAATATTGCATGATAACTATAAGAATTGATTAGAGGAAGTTAGAAAAGACTGGGAAGAGAGACTGGAAAGGTAATTCACAAAGAAATAATGGAAGGACAGCTGTATGGCTCCCAAGTATGCAACAACACATTCTTGCTTGGAAGTGTTTGCATAGATACCTCTTGTGGACAATAACTGCTACACATGTGATGGAAAAGAGACAGGTAACTGAGAACATGCTTTTGGGAATGTTAAGAGTTGGCTGATTTTAAAAAATCTCCACAGACTAATCTGTCAGAACTGCCAGGGGAGCAAATGACTGTAACTAAGGAAATGATTCTTTTTTGCTTTTTTGTGCTGGAACACAGGATCTGAATTGCCTACATATAGTAAGACATTAGTAAGTTTAATGTAACTGGCTGCCAACAAAAAAGCAATTACCAGAAAAATGGAAATCAAAATCTGAACCAACTGTAAATAAAGTACTGAATACTGTAAAGGAAATAAAGGATCTAGACATAGGATCTTTAGAAAAGGGAATGAACAAATAACAGAAATAAATTTAATTTGTGGGGAAAACATACGCAGAATAATGTTAAAGAGGATGAGTGAAGAAAGGCAGAAATTCATCAATTTATGTAATGCTGGAGACAATAACTGTTAAAATGAAAGAAAACACGCATGCAATGTACAATGCATGAGTATGACAAATGTTAATACGGTTTGCATTTGACAGAGTAAGATGGGATTAGGGCAATGGAGTTATTCCATTCCCTGACACAATAAGGTTAATTAGGAGGATATATGCTGGATCAGAGGTAAGAATTAAAGTAGGAGGGTTCTTCTCTGATGAGATGGGTCAAAAAAGACAAATCAGGCAAAAGTGTCCTTTTTCCCCTTTTTATTTGCTTTATATTTAGAGCCATTGGCAAAGAAAATAAGGGACTCAGAAATTACAGGATATTATTGGTATGGTAATCAAGAAAAGTTGTTTTTATTTGCAGACAATGTTCTTTTGTACCTGATAAAACTGGAAAAGGATATCTCAGGGTCATGGGACACTTTGAGACAGCTTCAAGTCTTTTCAGGACATAAAATTAATGAAAATAAAACAAAGGCTATAGCTTCAAATTATATACCCACACATGAATTTGTTCAACAATACCCACATTTATGGAGACATGATAAAACAAAGTATTTAGCAGCATAGATTAAAAAGGTTTCTGTTATGGCAGCTAATGATATGTGGGAAAAGCCTACACTTAAAAATAATACAAAAGCAGAAAAATGGAAGCTCTTGTTTATGGATAGCAAGACACAAGCAGTGAAAAATAAGTTATGTACTCACCATAACATTCCATCTGAGTAGGCAACTTCATTTGTCAGCAACCTGTGGGTATTGGATCCGACCCCGGATCCAAGCCGGCAGCTTTCCAAGCTAAAGATCCGAGCTCTCAGCTCCTCCCCCTTACCCATAATACCCTGCTACCTCCCTCCAGTCCTCAGATCGAGTTTGCCAATTTATCCACCAAAAACAGTCAAACATAATCGAAAGAGAAACGCTAGCCTGATGCGTGACAAAAGGAAAACATTCCGTCATGAATATGACCTCGAAACAGGCTAGGGGGAAGGAGGGGGGGGGTCGGCTGCTGACAAAAGAAGTTACCTACTCAGATGGAACGTTATGGTGAGTACATAACTTCTTTATCTGAAGTAGTTAACTTCATTTGATCAGCAACCTGTGGGACAGAGTCCCCAGCTACCAAAAACATGGGAGGTCCTAAAGGACGGATATTCCAGAGCACTGCAGAGCCAACGGCTGCCCTACCTCTTGATATCAGATCCAGCTTATAATGAGAAATGAAGTTATGAGAAGAGGCCCAAGTAGCCGCTGAACAGATGTCATCTAAGGGAACTCTTGACCAAAATGCTGCAGAGGTAGCCATAGAACGGGTAGAGTGAGCATAAACCCCCAAGGGTTCTGGCCAAATGGAAGCTGTATATGCATGCAAGATGCAGTGGGACATCCATCTAGCTAAGGTAACTTTTTTAATAGGCTTGCCTAAGGACGGCTTAGCGAAAGACATGAAAAGCTGCTCCGATTTGCGAGAAGCAGCTGTCCTGTGCAAGTAAAATCGCAATTGTCTATGCATATCCAACAAGTGCAGTCTGTATTCATTCCCCTTTGTTCTGAAAGTTCAGGAAGAAAACAGGCAAATTGATGGTTTGATTGATATTGGCCTCTGAGGCTACCTTAGGCAAGAATGAGGGATTAGTCCTGACAGATACTCTGTCCTTATGGAAGACCAGGTACGGGGGTTTTGTACAAAGGGCTTGAAGTTTAGATACCCTTCTAGTTGAAGTAATTGCAATCAGGAAGGCAGTTTTCCAGGATAAGAATTTTAAATCAATGGAAGCTGCAGGTTCAAAGGGTGGACCAGTAAGTGCTGAAGAACTAAGGTTAAGTCCCATGGGGGAACCACATTCTTGACCGGAGGTCTTAACAGAAACGTGCCTTTCAAAAAGGGTTTGCATATCTTCGCGGAAGCTAAGGGGCCAAGGTTGTCCCTGATGTGGAAATGAGAAATAGCAGCCATCTGAACCTTGACAGTAGAAGCACTGTCCCCTTGGTGGAAAATGTGGGACAGAAATTCAAGAACTGTTGGAATGGGAGCCGTAAAAGGGTCCAAATCCCTATGTTTGGCCCAGATGGAAAAACGCTTCCATTTACTCTTGTAGATCTTCCTGGTAGAAGGTTTATGTGCCGCTACCAGAATAGATTTTATGGAAGACAAGATACCGGGAGTCCTAGCCACTAGTGGAATTGGATCAACCAAGCTGTGAGCTTGAGGTCGTCCAGGTTCGGAGTTTGCAATCCTGAAGGATGAGAGATCAGATCCATAATGGGATCCAAGACCCAAGGAGGAGCTATGATGCGAGACCGCAGGTATGGAAACCAGATCTGGTGAGGCCAGAATGGGGCTATGAGGATTATTTTGCTCCCCAACCGATGAGCTTTCTGCAGAAATTTTGTCATGAGCGGAAGAGGAGGATAAGCATAAAGAAGACTGGGCGGCCAAGCATGAACCAGAGCGTATCTAGGACTCTCCCCCGGTGGGGGAATTAGAGCGAAAAATTTATTGCATTTTGCATTTCAAGGAGACGTGAAGAGATCGCAGCAAGGCTGACCCCATTGGAGGAAGATCTGTTTCGCTACTAAGGGGTTTAGAGACCACTCGTAAGGTGTGAGGATAGAACGACTCAGCTTGTCCGCTAGAATGTTAGACCGACCCGGAATGTGTGTTGCTATCAGAAAGCGGTTGGTGGAAATTGCCCATTCCCAAACTCTCATAGCCTCTCGACAAAGAGGGTAAGACCTGGTTCCTTCCTGTTTGTTGATGTACCAGACTACCGCCATGTTGTCTGTCTGAATTGCAATAGGCCCCGAAGGAAGAAGGTCTTGAAGGGCTTCCAACGCTAAAAGCACCGCCCTCATCTCCAGAACATTGATATGCAGAATGGTCTCTACAGGGGTCCACGTGCCTTGGACGGTTCTGCCCATGCAACGCCCCCCCACCTGAGGCGAGAAGCGTCCGTGGTCAGCGTGGTTTGGGGTTGAGGCATCACGAACGGTCTCCCTTCCCGAAGCTCTCAAGAATGGAGCCACCAAAGAAGGTAGTTCCTGCAAACCCTGCTTAGGGGAATCAGTGAATCCAATGGGTGAAGGAGGAAGGACCATTGGACCTGAAGGGCCCATTGAAGGACTCTCATGTGCAACCGAGCAAGAGGTGAAAGGCTGATGGCTGCCGCCATGGATCCTAGGGCTCTCAGGACTAATTCTGCGGGTGGGGCTGAGGACTGTAGAAGCACTATTACATGGAGTGACAAGGTGCGCAACCTGTCTGCTGTCAGAAAGGCCTTGGACTGAAGCATGTTTATCCTGGCCCCTATGAAATCCAGAAGTTGAACAGGATGAAGAGACGGCTTCCTGAAATTTATGGTAATGCCTAGATGATGGGCCAAGAGTAAAGAATAATCCCTGGCAGAACAGAGTAGATGCCTGGTGGGGGCGGTGAGGAGCCAGTCATCTAGGTACGGAAAGACCTGAATTCCCTGAAGTCTCAGGTGGGCTGCCACAACTGCCATGACTTGGTGAACACCCTGGGGGCTGTGGTGAGGCCGAACGGAAGAACCCTGAACTGATAATGACTGGTCCCTAGCCGAAAGCAGAGAAACCGCCTGGATCATCTGTCCATGAGAATGTGGTAGTACACATCCTTGAGGTCTATGGAGCACATCCAGTCGTTCTCCTGCAGAAAGGGGAGAATAGATTGTAGAGTGACCATCCGGAATTTCTCTTTGGCAATGAACAGGTTCAAAGTTGACAGGTCGAGAATCGGCCTTAAGTCCCCCGTCTTTTTTGGCACCAAAAAGAACCTGGAGTAATTGTCCAACCCGGACTGCTCTGGGGGGACGTGCTGGATTGTCATTTTTTCTAGTAACTTCTTTATTTCTGAAGCCGCCGCCTCCCTATGATTGGGTGGGACATCGGGAGGTGCTTCGCTAGCGGGGGAAGATTCAGGAAGGGGATAGAGTAACCTCTGGATATTATTCTGAGTACCCAGCGATCTGTAGTAATGGACTCCCAACTTGCTAGATGCTCCGAAAAATGCCCCCGACTGCCTCCAGAGAGGGACAGTCGGGCAACCCCTGAGGGCTGCTGCACGGGTCGGTCAGAGAAGGGTTCTCTTGACCCAAAATTCTTTGGCCCCCCTCTGCCTCTGGGCCGGTGTCCACCTGGTCCTCCTCTGCCTCTGAAGGATGAAAGGTCCGGAGCGGGACGGGACTGCTGAGACTTCCGGAACCATATCTTCTTTTGTCCTCTCTGGTTCCTTGAGAAGGACCTATGAGGAGCAGAGAAGCGGATTCCGACGGCAGACAGCGTCTTCCCGTCTTTCTCGCTCTGGAGTAGCGTGTCGCTGATGGTTTTGCCGAACACCGTAGAACCGTCAAAGGGAGAGTTCGCAAAGGACGCCTTGAAGGGCTCCACACAAATTTGGCAGCCCGATGTTAAGTAGGCTACCCCCAGGCAGAGAAAGTACAGTTTTGTACCTACCATAAATGTAGATGTCCGATAGGCATGAATCTGCAGTCCTTACAAATGGGTTGTCCTGTCGTCAGGCAGCCCTTCGGTCGGCCGGATTCCAAAGTCTGGGTCTGGCCTCGGCTGGTGTCGCACTTCACCCGATGTCATAGCGGCAGTTCTTCGGGTATAAAGGCATCAGCCGACGCCATTTTCCTCAGTGTTCCTTGCCCCAGATGCCAGGTGCCCTCTAGGAAGGCTAAATTTGGATAAATGCAAATGGTTCCAAATAGTAGAGAGCAAACAAAAAATAAGCATGTATGTACATATATACAAACAAATACACCATAATAGATTCCCCCAGCTAGCTACAAGATGGGCAAATACCCAAGGAGTACCACAGAGGGGAAGGAGGGTGGGTAATCCTGACTGCAGATGCATGCCTATCGGACATCTACATTTATGGTAGGTACAAAACTGTACTATGTCCTTCAAGGATGCAACTGCAGTCCTTACAAATGGGTAGAATACCATAGCCAAACTGGGGGAGGAGGAGAAATAAGATTATGGTGTAGTTAAGATCCCTTGCAAAACAGCAGTGGCAAAACCTGCTCGGGATCTGGAGTATAAAGGTAAATTATAATGCTTGGCAAATGTATGCACGGAGCTCCAAGTAGCAGCCTCTAAAATGTCTTTGATAGCCACTCCTCGTAAAAAAGCTGTGGTAGTGGCTGCAGCCCTTGTAGAATGAGGCCTGATGTTTTCTGGAGTTTTCTTCCCATGGTAGGAGTAACAAAATCTAATGCAATTTCCTATCCACTTAGAGATTGTCTGTTTTGAAATTGCTTTTCCTTCCATTCCTGTTGCATATGCTACCAGTAGCTGGTCAGTTTTTCTATTGTTCTTGGTCCTGTCCAGGTAGTAACGTAATTGTCTATGTACATCCAAAGTATGCAACAGTCTTTCTCCCCTGTTCTGTGGGTTGGGGAAGAATGTAGGTAGGTGGATAGCTTGATTTAAAGATACCCTGGAGACCACCTTTGGCATAAAAGTAGGATTAGTTCTCATGGACACTCTATCTTGATGGAAGATCAGGAAGGGCTGTACTGCCATTAATGCCTGTAGCTCAGATACCCTTCTTGCTGAAGTGATTGCAAGCAGGAAAGCAGTTTTCCATTATAAGTACTGTAATTCTGCTGTTGCTGCTGGCTCGAAAGGAGGGAGTGTCAACTTTTCTAGCACAAAGTTCAAGTCCCATGCTGGCAATGGTGGCTTCCTAGGTGGCTTTACATTTTAATCCCTCTCAGAAACTGCCTGAGCAGAGGATGTGAGAAGACTGGAGGATCCAAGTTGTATTCTGCTGAAATAGCTGATGCATGAATCTTAATGGAAGAATAGGACAGGCCGTTGTGGAAGAGCTCTGCCAAGTATTCCAGGATGTTAGCTATGTTTACCAGTGACACATTCTCTCCTTTTGCAGTACTCCAAATGAGATATCTTTTCCATTTTGCTGAATAATTTTTCTTGCTGAGGGTCTGCGAGCCTCCAAGATAATGTCTTTAACCCTTTGAGATAAATCTGGGTTATTTGGTCTTATGCAATGTTCCAGGCAGCCAGCTGCAGTGTTTTCAGGTTTGGATGCAGGGTTTTGAAGTTGTTCTGTGTTAACAGCAAGGGAACTAGGGCAGAGGCCATATTTGTTCCCGAGACATACTCCTCAGTAATGGGTACCAATGTTGCCTTGGCCAGTCTGGAGCTATCAGGATGATCCTTGGACGGTCTTCTTTGATCTTCAATAGCACCTTGTGCATCAAGGGAAGAGGTGGGAATGCATATGCTGTCAGGTTTTTCCAACTGAAAGATAGGGAGTCCATTTTCCAAGCAAGCGGGTGGTACATCCTTGTGCAGAATTTTTTCAGTTGGTGATTGTGTGGGGATGCAAATAAGTCTATTTCTGGTAGTCCCCATTTCCCTGTAATGGTTTTGAAAATGTCCGGATGCAGCATCCATTCATGGGCATCCGTGGTAGATCTGCTTAGGATGTCTGCTAGTATATTTTCTTTTCCTGGCACAAAAATTGCTTGTAGCTGAATGTTGAAGCTCAGTGCCACATTCCAGAGGTCCATTGCCATCCGGCATAGAGGGTATGAATGTGTGCCTCCCTGTTTGTTGATGTACCACATAACTGTGGTGTTGTCCGTCCTTATCAGCAGTTGACCCTGTCGAAGAAATGGTCTGAATGCCTGAATTGCCAGTTTTACTGCCAGCATTTCCTTTTGATTTATGTGTAGGTGCAGCTGGTCTTGAGTCCATAAGCCTTGTATGCACTTGTCCAGCATGTGTGCCCCCCAACCGAGGTCTGAGGCGCCTGTTGTGATGGTCTGGCTTGGTTGAGTGCTGTGGAAGTGCAGTCCCTTGTTTGATTGACAGGCCTGAGCCCACCATTGGAATTCTTGTTTCAGGCATGGAATTATTGGAATTTGGGTTTCTAGGCTGTGCTTGTGCTGAGACCATAAATTCCTTAGATACCACTGTAACTTTCTCATATGTAGTCTGGCATGTGGAATCAATATTATGCAGGATGCCATGTAACGGAGAGCTTGCAGGACTTTTCTTGCTGTTAGCTGGTTCTGCTTTGTTAATGCCATGAAGTAGAAAGGGAGTTGCTCCTGTTTTTCTACTGTCAGGAATGCCATTTGTTTTGATGTGTCCAGATCTGCACCCAAGAAGGTTATCCTTTGGGATGGTATCAGCCTTGACTTTTTTATATTGACTGTGTATCCCAGGGCTTGTAGTAGCTGAATGACCCTTTCCAAATCTTTTGTTAATTTGTTTTTGTTGTCCGCTTGTAACAGGCAGTCGTCCAGGTAAGGGTAAATTTGAATTCCCTGAAGCCTGCAATGAGCAATTACTGATGCCAGGCATTTCGTGAATACTCTGGGTGCAGTAGATAAGCCAAAGGGCAATGCTGAGAATTGATAATGCTCTGATCCTGCAAGAAATCTGAGGTATCTTCTGCAATTTGGTCGTATGGGGACGTGCAGGTATGCCTCCTTGAGATCTAGAGTTACCAGCCAAGACTCTTTGTCCAGCATGGGAAGAAGCTGCTGTAGGGTCAGCATTTTGAATTTTGGAACAATGAGGTATGTGTTTAAAGCGGACAGGTCGAGAATAGGTCTCCATTGGTTTTCTTTTCTTGGTACCAGGAAGAGTCTGGAGTAAAATCCTTGCCCTTGTTCCATAGATGGTATCCTTTCTACAGCTCTCATCCTTAGTAAGTGAGTTATTTGTTCTAGAGCTTCTGTCTTCTGATTTGGAGGTAGGTTTGGCATTCCTCTCTTCCTTGGTAGAGTATGGAAGTGAAACCTGTAACCTTGGTCTATTGTCTGTAAAATCCATTTGTCTCCTGTGATGTAATGCCAGTTTACTGAAAATAAGGCTAGCTTCCCGCCTAAGGGTGCCTCTAGTTGTTCCCTGGTAGGCGGTGCCAGAGCCAAGTCACTGCGATTGTCCTGTGGAAGTGGTGGTGGTTGGATCTGTGGCTGTACCTCGCTGGTTGTTAGCCTGCCACTGACGTCTCCTGTAGGCACCTCTGGATTGACCCCTGCCTCTTGAGCGCCTATCCCTGCCTCTCGGAGCTCTGGAGGTGTCTGGAAAGGACCAATTCTTGGAAGGCCAGTTCCTGCTAAACCTTGGAGGCTGGACCTGCAAGAAATCCTTGACTGTCTGGACAGATTTTGCTTTCTCTTCCACCTTCTTCAGCACCTGCTGCGCAGGGGAGCCAAACAAATTGAGCTTATCCATGGGAGCATCTAGGAGCTTTGATTTAACATGGTCTGGTAAGGACTGCTCTTTTAACCATGCATGTCTTCTGATCACTGTGCCAGTCATGGCTGATCTAAAGGAAGCCTCCAGTGCATCATAGCCGCATTTTAAGGAATGATTACTGACCTGCTGAATGTTATGTACCATTTCCTGTACAGATTTTTTGTCTAATGGTTCATCCGAGGACAGTTTTTTAGTTAATTGGTATAACATAAATCCCTGATACTGAATCATGTGGAATTGACAGTTCAAGGCCCTAGCTGAAAGAGTAGCAGAAGTGTAAACTTTTACCCCATCTCTCTAAGGCCCTAGATTCCCTTTCAGAGGGAGGGGTTTTAGTAGAAGTAGCTGCTACAGCCTTGGGTCCCTGGGAGATAGTTTCGGGATCTGCAAAGGGCCTTATACAAATGATAATGTGTGTCCGAACCCTGTAGTACCTATCGGGCTTAGCAGGGCGGAGGAAGAGAATCAGGAGCAGTACAAGCATCATTAAAAGCATCATCCACAACAGTAAGGACTGGAGGAATGGCTAAAGGCCTATGCTGTGGCAAATGCAAAAAGGTTCTAAGCCTTTTCCTAGAGTCTGAAAAATCCTGGCCCTGCCATTGAAATTGTTCCCTCATAGCATGCAAGGTGTCCCCAAAAGAAAATTCCTCAGGCGGAGAGGCAGAAGGAATGGACTCTTCTGCATCAGAGTCCTCATAAGGAGAAAAGGGGCCCTCTGGAGGGTTTGAATTATCTGATTCATCAGAGGAGCCATCTGAAGAAACTGGCTCAGGGGGCTCTACTCTAGTCCTCTTCTCTGGAGGTGGGTGAGAGGCCCTGTATGGATGTGGTTGGGATCCCCGGATCAAAGAAATGAGATACTAAGCATTAGTGAACTAGAGCTAGGCCAGTGAGAGGGGGTCTTAGCAGGCACAGATTTTGTAGTTTTTGCTGCTTTAGCCCTGGCAAAGGCCTTAATCGACATGGATGCAGGAGGCCTAGCAGCTCCACGTGCAGGGGTAGAAATATCCAAAGGGATAGTATCAGATAAATCCTGTGAACCTGCAAGAGCAGGTGGGATTTCAGTAGCAGATTCAGCCAGGCTGGATGAGGCCTCGGTAAGTGGCAAGCTTTCGGCCGAAGGAAGAACTGTGGACTCGGTTTCAGCCGAAACCGAGACACTCGCGGTTGGCTTAACCGCGAGTGTCGGTCCTTTTCCTTGCGCTTTTTAGAAATTTGCGTAGTCGGAGTATCCGACGACATAATGTAAGCAAAATCGGAGCCGAAAAACTCTTCAGCAAATTCCGACCGATGTCTAAGCGTCCGTCGGTTGAAAGAAGCACAGGCTAGACAAGCTGCTACGTCGTGGTCTGGGCCTAAGCAAGGTAAGCAGTAAGAGTGGAAATCTTTATGGGGTATTTTTTTCCCACAAGTTAAACAGTTATTCACTTTTTCTGACATCGGCTGAGGCAAGAAAGAGTCCCCAACGGGGTACTTAGCTTTTTAGAAGTCTTCGGTACTTGTAGTAGTAATCTCTGGTTCTGACCGACCGGCACTTGCGAACAGCTTCTGCTTCGGGCGCCACGCGGCAGGAAAGACTGGGGAAAATGGCGTCGGCTGATGCCTTTATACCCGAAGAACTGCCGCTATGACGTCGGGTGAAGTGCGACAACAGCCGAGGCCAGACCCAGATTTTGGAATCCGGCCGACCGAAGGGCTGCCTGACGACAGGACAACCCATTTGTAAGGACTGCAGATGCATCCTTGAAGGACATCGCACTGAGTGTGGCCATCCGCTGGGGACAGCTTATGACCACACTCGGCACATTTTGAAAAAATGGCATTAGGGCCCTCGGCCATCACACACAAGCACACACCCTAACATGCACAGTAAGGGGAAGGGAAAAAAAAAACACTAATTTTTTACTAAATACAACTAAAAAACGGTTTAACTAAACTATGGGTCTACTATACACACTCACACACCGAAATCGCTACATTTTTAACAAAAATACACCTAAATTCCTCTCACCTAAAACGCTAAGAGCTCGTCCCTTATGCTTCAGAAGCCACGGCAAATGAGATCTGAGGACTGGAGGGAGGTAGCAGGGTATTATGGGCAAGGGGGAGGAGCTGAGAGCTCGGATCTTACCCACAGGTTGCTGATCAAATGAAGTTAACTACTTCAGATAATATATTATTCCCCTTAGTTTTATATACAGGTCATGCATATTTTTTTATCAATCAGATGAGAAGCTGTGGACAATAATTAATAAAGCGTTGCAGGAATTGATCTGGGAAGGGAAGAGGGCAAGGGACAAGTGGAATATGCTGATCCTTCCAACACAACAAGTTGGTTTAGGATTACCTGATATGAAAAGATATTTTAGAGGTATACAGTTAAGGCTTGTGTGTGTGTGTGTGTATATAGATATATATATATATGTGTGTGTGTGTATATATATATATATATATATATATATATATATATATGTGTGTGTGTGTGTGTATGTATATATATATATATATATATATATATATATATATATATATATATAGATAGATATATATATATATATATACATATAGATATATATATATATATATACATATTCACATATATATAGGCTGCAGTGGTGCAGCGGTCAGCGTTGATGCCTCACAGCAAGAGGTTCTCTGGTTCGATTCTCGGCTGGAGTGCCTTCTGTGTGGAGTCTGCATGTCCTCCCCATGGTCGAGTGACATTAAAGACATGCAGGTAAGTGTATGCATGAATGGGCGTGCCTTCTTTGAAGGCAGGGCGACGGGCTGGCAACTTGGCACCGTAAAAATCCACTGCTAGTCATTAATGGATGGGAGTTCTGCTGTGGCGACCCCTAACTGGGAAAAGCCGAAAGACTTATATATATATAGAGGTGTATACAAAATACAAGCAGAAAGCTACATTCAAAAAGTGTGGGGGGGGGGGGTTGTCATTGTAGTACTGATTCCACATGATATTTCACTGTTCTTTGCTCCATTTCCTCTGGCTTTATCACACATGGTTTTCCTTGGTTAATAGTTGTTGATGTGAAGACATGCACTTTGACATACTATATGCATAAAGCAGCAGAAAGTATTTTAAGAACTAAGCCAACATAAGAAGGGAGATTTCCTGACAAGAATGACTGCAATTATGGATATACAGATTACACAAGAGGGGGCTCTAATTTACCAGATAAAATTGGCAAAGGAACCAAGGTATTGGGAGAGAAAAAAAACTAGAGAGGGAAAAACAACAGAATGAAAAGAGGCCAAGAAGACATTTGGGCTGCAGGCTTGAGACTGCTTTCTTACCTGGGATTGATATCAGAGTATAGGCAAAGAGAAAGGCATAAGGGAATCCTAAGTGAAAAACATGCTCTTGTAAAGTTTTTAGTTGAATATACAACAGAAGCTAATGTTAAAGAGATATTTAGTGAGGCATACAAAATAGTCCCGAGTAACTACAGGAATCAATCAGAGGGGATTAGAAAAGATGTTTATACCCCAAGCAGACACAGGTAGATGGTAAATGTTGGAGGTGTGATGGGAAAAAATACATAACTGGGAACATATGTTTTGGAAAAGTAATGAATAGGCAGACTTTAAAACTTCCCTATACAGTATTCTGTCGGAAAAATTGCGTGAACAAATGGATGTAACTAAAGAAATTATTCTTTTGAGCTGGGACACGGGGTCTGAATTGCCTAGACACACTAAGTTCTTGTGAAGTTTAACTCTGGTAGCTGCCAGAAAAGCAATTACTACAAAATGGAAATCAAAGTCTAAATCAAATGTATTTGAAGTACTGAATATTGTAACAGTGATAAAAGAAGTGGGATCTTTACAAAAGGGTAATAGCAAATTACATAAAAATAATTGGAAATTGTAGGAGCAATACATGCAAAATAATGTTCTGGAGGAGAAGCGAGGTTTAACGAAAGGCAGGAATTGAGCAATTTATGTAATGTTGGACTGATGATAGTAATATAAAAGAACATATGTGATGTATAAAGTATGTAACTGAGAAGAAGTTATTTTTTTTTCTTTCCATGAATGCAATGCAAGTTTGCTTATATCTTAAGTGATAACTTAATAGAAGTATTATAAAAAATGTTAATATGTTTTTTCTGTTCTGTTAATGGATGTGTGCGTATGTTTTAAGTGAACTGAATAAAGGCATTTAAAAACTGCACACAAGTGCTTTTGTCTTTTTTTTTCTCCGCAAACCTTTTGTATACATGTCTTTTTCTCTCTATATTTTTTCATTGATTCACCAAAGACTTACACAATTTATTTTACATCCTTAGCAGTCACATACAGCTCTCTGAAACAGTTCTTGGGAATGTTTCTATCGTGAACGTGTTATATAGTTTTCTATATAACATCTTTGATCATACTACTTCAATTCAATACAATTGTTATTCTATATTTGCATTTGAAATGTATTTTATACAGTATGTCTCCCTGGGCCTACACTGAAAAGGTCTATTTATTCAGATGGACTATCATGGTAAACAAAAGCAAGCAATAAATAAATAAATACAATATTTTACCATATGGATGGTAAATGTTGGTCTGAACTTTTGGATTGCCAGTTTTACTGCCAGCATTTCTTTTAGGTTGATGTGCAGGTGAAGTTGATCCTCGTCCACAATCCTTGCACGCATTTGTCCAGCATGTGGGCCCCCATCCTAGGTCTGAGGCGTCTGTTGTGATGGTCTGGTTTGCTTGACATCTCAAAGGGTAGACCTGGGTTTGACTGGCATGCTTGAGCCCACCATAGGAACTCCTGTTTTAAGCATGGAATTAGTGGAATTTCTGTTTCTAGGCTGTGCCTGTGTTGGGACCATAAATTCTTTAGGTACCACTGTAGTTTTCTCATATGTAGTCTGGCAAGTGGGACCAAGATTATGCATGAAGCCCAAGGCCTGCAGTACTTTTCTTGCTGTTAACTTGTTCTGTTTTGTTAGAGCCAAGAAGTAAAGAGGAGTTCTTTTGTTTTTCTGCAGTTAGGAATGCATTTGTCTTACTGTGTCCAATTCCCCAAGAATGTCCTTGTTTGGGATGGTATCAGCCTTGATTTTTGTAAATTGACTGTGTATCCCAGTGCTTGTAGCAAGTAAATGACCCTTTGTAAATCTGTTGTCAGCTTGCTTTTGTTGTCCCCTTGTAGCAGGCAGTCGTCCAGGTATGGGTAAATTTGAATTCCTGTAGTCTGCAGTGAGCGATTACTGATGCCAGGCATTTTGTGAATACTCTGGGCGCAGTAGATAAGCCAAAAGGCAATGCTGAGAATTGATAATGCTCTGATCCTGCAAGAAATCTGAGGTATCTTCTGCAGATTGGTCGAATGGGGACATGCAGGTATGCCTCCTTGAGATCTAGAGTTACCAGCCAACACTCCTTGCCCAGCATGGGAAGAAGTTGCTGTAGGGTCAGCATTTTGAATTTTGGGACAATGATGTATGTATTTAAGGTGGACAGGTCGAGAATAGGTCTCCAACTTTTTCCTTTCTTGGAACTAGGAATAGTCTGGAGTAGAATCCTTTCCTTGTTCTGTTGTTGGCACTCTTTCCACAGCTCTCATGTTTGCTAATTGCATTATCTGTTGTAGAGCCTCTGTTTTTGATTTGGAGGTAGGTTTGGCATTCCTCTTTGACTGGTAAAGTGTGGAAGTGGAACCGTAACCTTGATCTATGGTTTGTAAAATCCACTTGTCTTTTGTGATATAGTGCCAGTTCTTTGAAAATAAGGTTAATTTGCCGCCTAATGGAGCTGCTATTTGTTCCCTGGTAGGCCGATTTAGAGGTAAGTCACTGTGGTTGTGTTGTTGTAGTGGCAGTGGTTGTGTCTGTGCCTCTGTTGTTACCTTGCCACTGTCGCCTCTGTAGGCACCTCCTCTGGATTGGTTTCTGCCTCTGGAACGCCTATTCCTGCCCCTTTGGGATCTTGTGGAGTCAGGAAAGGACCAATTTTTGGCAGGCCAGTTCCTGCTAAACCTTGGGGGTTGAACCTGCAAGAAATCTTTAACTGTTTGAACAGATTTTGCCTTTTCTTCCATTTTCTTCATTACCTGCTGGGCAGGTGTACCAAACAAGCTGGTCTTATCCATAGGAGCATCTAATAACTTAGCTTTAACATGATCCGGTAAGGCTTGTTCCTTTAGCCATGCATGTCTTCTTATCACTGTGCCAGTCATGGCTGATCTAAATGAAGCCTCCAGTGCATCATAGCCACATTTTAAGGAATGGTTACTAACCTGTTGTATGTTATTTACCATTTCTAATACATATTTTTATCAATAGAGTCATCAGAGGATAGCTTTTTATTAACTGATCAAGCATAAACTCTGGTATTGTATCATGTGAAACTGACAGTTTAAAGCTCTAGGTGAAGGAGTAGCTGTCGGGTAGAGCTTTTTGCCCCATCTGTCTAATGACCTGGCTTCCCTTTCAGAAGGAATAGGGTTTTAGCTGTGGTCGAGGCTACTGCCCTGGGACCCTGGGATATAGTTTCGGGGTCTGCAAGTGGGGCCTTGTAAAGGTGGTGATGAGTGTCTGGTACCCTGTAAAATCTGTCTGGTTTGGCAGGGGCTGGAGGTAAAGAATCTGGTGCAGAGCAGACATCATTGAAGGCATCATCCACCACAGAGAGGACAGGAGGTATAGCTAAGGGCCTGTGCTGTGGAAGGTACAGAAAGGTCCTAAGTCTTTTCCTGGAGTCTGAGAAATCCTGCTGCTGCCATTGGAACTGCTTCTCGCATGGCATGTAAGGTTTCCCAAAGGAGAATTCTTCTGGTGGGGAAGCAGCTGGAATGGATTCCTCAGCATCTGAGTCTTCATAATTGGAGAAAGGAGCCTCTGGCTGGTCTGTTATGTCTGATTCATCGGCAGAATCATCAGAGGACACAGGCTCAGGGGGCTCTGCCCTAGGTCTCTTCTCTGGGGCTGAGAGGCCCTGTCTGGGTGAAATTGAGATCCCTAATTAATGAAATTAAATCTTCTGCCAGAGTAAGCATTTGTGAACTAGAAGAGGGCCTGGTTGAGGGGGTTTAACAGGCACTGTTTTAGTAGTTTTGGCTGCTTTAGCCCTGGCAAAGGCCTTAATGGACATGGCTGCTGGAGGCCTAGCAGCACCACGTGCTGGGGTAGAGACATCCAACGGAATGGTGTCTGATAAGTCAGTGGCAACCACCAAGTGGATAAAATTTCTGAGGCCGATTCAGCCAGTAGCAGGGGCCTCAGTGGTAGTGATAGATTCAGCTGTACTTTGATCAGTTTTCTCGGTTTCGGCCGAAACCGAGACACTCGCGGTTTGTTTAACCATGGTTTCGCCAAACCGCGACGCGAGTGTCGGTCCTTATCTTTGCTTTTTAGCAGTTTGGGTAATCGGAGGATCCGACGACAAAATGTACACAAGATCAGAACCAAAAAACTGATCAGCAAACTCCGACCGACGCCTAAGCGTCGCCGGTTGAATGAAGCACAGGCTAGACAAGCCTAAGGCTGGGCCTAAACAAGGCAGACAATAAGAGTGGTAATCTTTATGAGGTATTTGTTTCCCACAGGTTAAACAATTACTAACTTTTTCTGACATCGGCTGAGGCAAGAAAGAGTCCCCAACGGGGTACTTAGCTTTAGAAGTCTTCGAAGTAGTATTCGGTAGAAGTAATCTCTGGATCCGACCAGCACTTGCGAACAGCTTCTGCTTCGGGCGCCATGCGGCAAGAAAGACTGGGGAAAATGGCGTTGGCTGATGCCTTTATACCCGAAGACCAACAGAGATGACGTCGGGTGAAGTGCGACATCAGCCGAAGCCGGACCCGGACTTTGGAATCCGGCCGACTAAAGGGCTGCCTGACGACAGGACAACCCAGTTGTTATGACTGCAGATGCATCCATGAAGGACATCAGCCGAGTCCAGACCCAGACTTTGGAATCCGGCCGACCGAAGGGCTGCCTGACGACAGGACAACCCATTTGTAAGGACTGCAGATGCATCCTTGAAGGACATCGCACTGAGTGTGGCCATCCGCTGGGGACAGCTTATGACCACACTCGGCACATTTTGAAAAAATGGCATTAGGGCCCTCGGCCATCACACACAAGCACACACCCTAACATGCACAGTAAGGGGAAGGGAAAAAAAAAACACTAATTTTTTACTAAATACAACTAAAAAACGGTTTAACTAAACTATGGGTTTACTATACACACTCACACACCGAAATCGCTACATTTTTAACAAAAATACTCCTAAATTCCTCTCACCTAAAACGCTAAGAGCTCGTCCCTTATGCTTCAGAAGCCACGGCAAATGAGATCTGAGGACTGGAGGGAGGTAGCAGGGTATTATGGGCAAGGGGGAGGAGCTGAGAGCTCGGATCTTACCCACAGGTTGCTGATCAAATGAAGTTAACTACTTCAGATAATCTATTATTCCCCTTAGTTTTATATACAGGTCATGCATATTTTTTTATCAATCAGATGAGAAGCTGTGGACAATAATTAATAAAGCGTTGCAGGAATTGATCTGGGAAGGAAGAGGGCAAGGGACAAGTGGAATATGCTGATCCTTCCAACACAACAAGTTGGTTTAGGATTACCTGATATGAAAAGATATTTTAGAGGTATACAGTTAAGGCTTGTGTGTGTGTGTGTGTGTGTGTGATATATATATATATATATATATATATATATATATATATATATATATATATATATGTGTGTGTGTGTGTGTGTACATATATATATATATATATGTGTGTATATATATATATATATATATATATATATATATATATTTAGATATATATATATACATATTCACATATATATAGGCTGCAGTGGTGCAGCGGTCAGCGTTGACGCCTCACAGCAAGAGGTTCTCTGGTTCGATTCTCGGCTGGAGTGCCTTCTATGTGGAGTCTGCATGTCCTCCCCATGGTCGAGTGACATTAAAGACATGCAGGTAAGTGTATGCATGAATGGGCGTGCCTTCTTTGAAGGCTGGGCGACGGGCTGGCAACTTGGCACCGTAAAAATCCACTGCTAGTCATTAATGGATGGGAGTTCTGCTGTGGCGACCCCTAACTGGGAAAAGCCGAAAGACTTATATATATATATATATATATATATAGAGGTGTATACAAAATACAAGCAGAAAGCTACATTCAAAAAGTGTGTGGGGGGGTTGTCATTGTAGTACTGATTCCACATGATATTTCACTGTTCTTTGCTCCATTTCCTCTGGCTTTATCACACATGGTTTTCCTTGGTTAATAGTTGTTGATGTGAAGACATGCACTTTGACATACTATATGCATAAAGCAGCAGAAAGTATTTTAAGAACTAAGCCAACATAAGAAGGGAGATTTCCTGACAAGAATGACTGCAATTATGGATATACAGATTACACAAGAGGGGGCTCTAATTTACCAGATAAAATTGGCAAAGGAACCAAGGTATTGGGAGAGAAAAAAAACTAGAGAGGGAAAAACAACAGAATGAAAAGAGGCCAAGAAGACATTTGGGCTGCAGGCTTGAGACTGCTTTCTTACCTGGGACTGATATCAGAGTATAGGCAAAGAGAAAGGCATAAGGGAATCCTAAGTGAAAAACATGCTCTTGTAAAGTTTTTAGTTGAATATACAACAGAAGCTAATGTTAAAGAGATATTTAGTGAGGCATACAAAATAGTCCCGAGTAACTACAGGAAACAATCAGAGGATTAGAAAAGATGTTTATACCCCAAGCAGACACAGGTAGATGGTAAATGTTGGAGGTGTGATGGGAAAAATACATAACTGGGAACATATGTTTTGGAAAAGTAATGAATAGGCAGACTTTAAAACTTCCCTATACAGTATTCTGTCGGAAAAATTGCGTGAACAAATGGATGTAACTAAAGAAATTATTCTTTTGAGCTGCGACACGGGGTCTGAATTGCCTAGACACACTAAGTTCTTGTGAAGTTTAACTCTGGTAGCTGCCAGAAAAGCAATTACTACAAAATGGAAATCAAAGTCTAAATCAAATGTATTTGAAGTACTGAATATTGTAACAGTGATAAAAGAAGTGGGATCTTTACAAAAGGGTAATAGCAAATTACATAAAAATAATTGGAAATTGTAGGAGCAATACATGCAAAATAATGTTCTGGAGGAGAAACGAGGTTTAACGAAAGGCAGGAATTGAGCAATTTATGTAATGTTGGACTGATGATAGTAATATAAAAGAACATATGTGATGTATAAAGTATGTAACTGAGAAGAAGTTATTTTTTTTTCTTTCCATGAATGCAATGCAAGTTTGCTTATATCTTAAGTGATAACTTAATAGAAGTATTATAAAAAATGTTAATATGTTTTTTCTGTTCTGTTAATGGACGTGTGCGTATGTTTTAAGTGAACTGAATAAAGGCATTTAAAAACTGCACACAAGTGCTTTTGTCTTTTTTTTTCTCCGCAAACCTTTTTGTATACATGTCTTTTTCTCTCTATATTTTTTCATTGATTCACCAAAGACTTACACAATTTATTTTACATCCTTAGCAGTCACATACAGCTCTCTGAAACAGTTCTTGGGAATGTTTCTATCGTGAACGTGTTATATAGTTTTCTATATAACATCTTTGATCATACTACTTCAATTCAATACAATTGTTATTCTATATTTGCATTTGAAATGTATTTTTATACAGTATGTCTCCCTGGGCCTAAACTGAAAAGGTCTATTTATTCAGATGGACTATCATGGTAAACAAAAGCAAGCAATAAATAAATAAATACAATATTTTACCATATGGATGGTAAATGTAAGCATGCAAAGTGTTTATGCAGTCAGACTTTTTTTTTCTGAATCAACTAGTTGTATTTTTCTAGACTATGTAAAGTCTGTGTAATCCATCATCCTCTTATAAACTGAAAAGCCTTTCTAAATTCAATATGAGAAGGTTGTTCAGTTCTTTATGTATAAAGTTGCCATTGTATGGTTAAAAACTTTCCAGGTGATCACTAACAGGCACTGCCTTGACTTTATGACAGGCCGAGTTTCATTCTGTTTGCTATTTGGAGGTCAGGAATTTGATTTTGGGACTGTAACCTACTACCTACCCTCTACATTTTCCCGGGCACATGCTACTCTTCCAGGATGGGTGCCTCCCTTTTTCTTTTAAAGGAGGCCACTATCATATCCATTCCTAAGAAGCTATTTCTGAAGTCTGTAGAACTTGAAAGTGATGGTTAAAGTTCCAAGCATTCTTTTTATTGTTAAGATTAAATGAGAAAGTAGTTAAATATACCAGAGACCATCCTCATCCAGGTAGCTAAATAACCTTCCTAAAACAAGAAATATTCCAGCACAGTTCTTCTTAATCATAAAGAAACAGACACCATGAATCACAGGGTCAAGATCAAGCACCTTTCTCACTGTGGTTTAAATTGAACAATCCTCAAATGGTTTGCCTTTAAGGTATACAGAAAAAAGTTGTTCCTAGGATAAACACATGCTAAGTTGTAGGGCTCCTTAAGGCTCTGTTGTGACACCTTTATTATTCATGGCATACATGCTGCCACTTGGAAATGTCATTCGGAGGTGGGGTCCTGTGTATCACGGTTAAGCAAATGATACCCAGCTATAACTCTCCTCCTTTCAAGAGAGAATGAGTGCTCTTGAGTCTCTTGTGAGCTGCTTAGGGAACATTCTTAACAAGAGATATGTTAATCAAATGATGGCCAATCTCAACACGATGCAGAAGTTTAAAGCAGATGCAGCTGTAAAGAATTTCACAGCTCCACATCTTTCTCCCATAAGGTTACAACGTGATACAGCTCCACTGGTATATATTGATAAAGCATTTACTATGGATGCTTGGATGATCTGGGAGCTGGAAGAACTGAGCGGGAAGGGAATTGGAAAGACAAGGCAGAAACTGCTCACTTCCCTCTAGGGAAGGGTAGGAAAGCACATGACCACAGTGCAAACTTTGGAAATAAACTTCAGTGGAGACTTGAGATCATTTGAGGCTCTTGCTACAGTTATTCCCTCATTTGTTTTATTGTGCTTTGACTACTGAAATGCCTTATACCTGAGACTTTTACACTCTGTACTTCACTAAGTGTAATGCGAGGATCCATACCTAGAGTACTGAAACAACTTCCTAATGCAATCATATTATTCTAGGTCTGTGCATCTGTGATAACCGCCAGCATCTCTAAAGTTGCTCTTTAAAGCATTGTTTTCCACTTAAATCATATACAAATTCAGGTCTCGCATACTAAATATTGTATGAACTTTTGTATATTATGTCTTTAATTGAGAAGGAAAAGAATGTGTTTAAGGGTGCTGTAATTAGAACCAAACTATTAGCAAAATTTTAATACACAATCAGTTAATCTAATGTTTAAAACTACATATTGCCTAACTTACCATTTGTGATCTATTCTTTTGAGTTTAACAGGGACACTATTTATATTGTTAGCAATTAGTCTTGAAAAAAGCATCCATAACTTCATTATTTTTTAATATTTTCACACCAAACTTGCAACATAGTTTCCTCAAAAAGAAACGAACATTTTAGACACAACTGCAATGGCAGCTATACAGTTCATGAGGTGTGAATCACAGACAGGTATGTTGAAATTTGGTCTGAAAATATTAAACAATGGTGAAATAATATATGCTTTGCTGTTTAATGAAAATGTTTAATGCTCTCTACCAACCCAAGTTCATGCTGCTTTTGGCTGAACCGTCCATCTCCTTGACTAGCCTTAGGTCCTCCTATTGCTCCTTCTTAATCATATATCTCTGCAAGTGACCTTTTCACTGGGTGGGTTCCTAATCCTTATATTCATACATAATTACTTGGCAAATGAACATAAGGGCCTTTTTAAGCCTAACCATGCTTCCCAAATGTATCTGACAGGTAATACCACTCATTTCAGACATGGGTGATCAAGCATTTACAAGCTTCCTCTTTTTCATTGGGACACAGGTGTCAGACTAGGGGTACATTAAACATTTACGATTTTCTCTCCACTGATCCAAGCTGCACTTGAATAAGTGCAGGGAGGAAGTCTGCTTCACATGTCTGGAAAGTGAAGGGGGGTAGTCTATGAGACACACATCTGTCCCTCCAACATGTCTTATTTATGTTACATTTACAGTTTAGGTCCCTAGATTCGTTATTTCTAATGCCATTTGTTTTGCGGATGTTCAACAGGTCCATAAGAGATGGATCAGAAGATGATTTGAAGGCCAGGTAAAGACTGCCTCTCAGGAGTCTGTAGGAGATCGAGTACAAGGACATGGCTTTGAGCTGTCCACTTAGGACACGTTGTCTACACCATGCGTTCTTTTTGTGAGGAACCTGTGTTGAAGCTCCAGCTGTTGCATATGCCTGTTCAGGTACATACTAAAGGGGACACTGTACTCAGTGACTGGTCTAATGAGGGCTGAGTACAATGGAACAATGATATATTTGGACCAAGATGCCATACTCTTGCTTATACATTGCACAACATAGAATGATTTCCTTACTACAGTAGACATATGACAGTCAAAGGCTAAGTTACTGTCTACATGCTATCCCAAATCCCTAACTATGGGGTTGATTCTTAGGGGTGTATTATCAATGCAGTAATTTCTAGGAGTGGTACTCATTCTAAAAGATACTATTATGCATGTTTTGACATAGAGCTTTAGACCGTGACTACAGTACCAGTTACTAATCTGGTCAGGCATTCTTCCAATATATCTGTCTCTTTGGGAAACACTGTGACTGCATCTATTTTGCAATCCTCTGCAAAATTAGTCAGCCAGAGGCCTTTGACACTGGCTTTGACTTTGGAGAAGTAGATGCCAAAAAAAGAGTGGCCCCAGCACCAAGCCCTAGGGAACACTGCAAGTGACGGGTCTTTTTTGTTGAGATCGGCCTTGTGATAACTCAGTGATAGCACAGGGGAGTGAGGAATCCAGTAAGGAATTGTGAGTGCATTGTTGGGAGCTCTTATACATATAGCAGGCAGTTAAAGTGCTTAGCTGTAGTAGCAGGCAGTGACACCCACCCCCATTTTAGAGGCAATCTGATTGGCTCCTGGTCTCTACCAAACTTGCACAGCTATCAAGATTTCCCATACCTTCGATCCTCGCACAGAAGAATTGGACAGAATACATGTCATGCTATTATTACACATCCCTCCCAGCATCAGTCCTACCAACAGACTGTTTGTTCTTGAACTCAGGTTGCAGGTAGCACTACACAGATACCTTGCCACTATGCCACTGAACCTACCTATGTGTGTTTATTTTAACAGTAAAATTGTTATATGAAAACAAATTGTTTCATAACAACTAAAGTGACAGCAGCAGCATAAAAACTAAACAAGCCTGTCAGTGAAAGGATCAAAGGCAGAAAACCTAGCTCTACACTGAAGGGATATCAAAATCCCAAACTACACAATACGACACTATTCAGTATACAGAAAAACTTTTCAAAAGCCTACTGGCAGCTGCACTTTAGTTCCATTTCAGAAAAAAATATAAAACTGATTTTTTACAAGTCAAACACTACATGCTTACAGAAGGGATAGTGCAGAACTTAACATGAATGCATAGCAGTAAAATAATTCAACTAAAACATCTACAGGCTGCAGCTGTTGTACATGATTCTTCCCCCCCTCCCCCAATGATTCAACTAGGTTTACAACACCCATTCAATCCATTTGTTCCCTCCTAGGGCCCTATAATCCTGCCTATTCCCCCAGGAGGAAAGAGTTCAGGTGCTTGGAAGCAAGCAAGTCATGGTCTTGTAAACTCCCTGTCTGAATCTTAACCGCTTCCTGTGATGGCAGTAACATTAATATATCTGTGCTGTCCTAGAAGGTTGTATGCATGCACTACACAGATGTGATCAAGCCCACTGCATAATATATGGTACAGTTATTACCCTAACTGTAATAGCACCTGCTAGACCTCCACGATCCTGCTGGGGTCAGCAATGCATTGGTCAGACCACCACCATCCCCTTTGGAAACTATTAGCAAGCATTGGCTACTCACTGCCTTTCCTCCTGTCTCCTCCAGTATGTTGTACATGCTTTTCAAGAAGTTTCTAACACCTTATCTGCAGGTCTCCCACTTCTGTGTGGTTGGAAAAGGGCTGCTGGTGATTCCCAGGTTGGAAACTTCAGGTATGTAAACAGCTGTTATCATGGCCTCTACATTGGAATTGCACTACCTCATAATTTTTTAGACTGCAACTTTGCATTTCCTTTCAAGAGTCTCTAATATCAGTATTATCAGGAAATAGTATTCACAGAGAACTATTTCAGCATCACACACACACACACACACACACACACACACACACACACACACACACACACACACACACACACACACACACACACACACGCACACACACACACAAACACAAAGAAAAACAGAACCTATGTTATTCACCCCCAAGTCACTGGCTGATCTTAGAGAAAGCTTTCTTATCAATTCCTTGCAAAATATCCAGAATGAAATAGTTATCACACTAAGCTCCTTGAAGTTACTACTGATAACCATCTAAAGTTCGATAATCGTATCCATAACATCATTAATAAAACTCATCAAAAGCTGAGTGCGCTTTATTATGTCAGACTATTCCTAAACCAAAAAGCCCATCTAACCACTGCTTCCACTTCATATGATGCTCTTTATTCCCCATATGTTGCTGTCAAATGACTTAAGACACATTAGCAGTTTCCAGCAATTCAAGAAAAACCTTAAAATGCATCTACTGAACACTATACTCAGTCTCTGCAACACTCCCAAAAGTTGACCAAAAGCCTCATATTTAATATGCTACAAATATTGCTACTCTTGCATTCCTGCACACAGAATTTACTATGATTTGGCTATTCTCATCTTTCTTGTGTGATTATTAATGTCGTCATTATGACATCATGTTTTTAAATATTTGCCAATATCCACTGAGATCTTTTAAAATGTTTTTTTTCTGTTATGTTATTGTGTAATTTCTAACATATAGTCAACAGTATGTTGTTGAGTTTAAGATGTGTTCCTATGTTTATAGATAACTCAAATGCACTGTTTTCTGTTATGCAACTGTAAACGAGGAGTTTTTTCCCTGTGCTTCTGTTGAAAAGGAGTCGTATATGACCTAGTCAGACTAAACCAGTAACAGACTGTAAATAAATAAATAACTAATTTTGAAAACGTTTTAAGTTTTTATTCTCTTAAACCAGTATTTTACAGGATTTATATATTTTTTACATTATTTATTCATGGTTTGGTGCATGTTTCATTTTCTGTTGTAGCACTATAAAGTGGTTGGACATTATCAGCAATGAAACAAGGCAGACTCACCTATTTACTAATTAGTAAGTGGGTAGGTGGTCTGGCCAAAGACCCTTTTCAGCCAAGATTCAAAAGCACAGAAACAAAAGCAAACAACATGAATACTCAGGAAGCATAAAAAAGGTAAGAAGTAGTATATTTATCCATACTGCAATTCATATCTTAAATATAAAAGGTCAGTATTCAAAATCTTGATATTTCTATCCCGAGTACAAGTAAACACCAAAACTGCACAAATAAAAGGCATACCTTTGCGACTTTTAGTAAAATTTCTCTTTCCTGTTCATCCTTTCTCTGTTTTTCTAGCCGGTCCAACTGTTCAAAGAATTTCAGTTGAGATCTGACATCAGTTCCTTGTTCATGCCATTTATCATCCTAAGTAAAAAGGAAGGAAGAGGTTAAATTCACAGCTAATTTTCCAAAGATGTTTACTTAGAACTGCTTGCTGTATATCACATTTGACATATTCTTCAAACAATCTTAAATGTTAAGGAGCCTAAGTCAATTAAAATAGCAATTAGCCAGCTCTCTAGTAATACCTCACAGGGTCCCTTTTTCCAGAAAAGGGTGCTCTAGAACCATCTATGCATTGTCCGTCATCTACTTCGGGTCCCCACACCAGCAAGGCCAGTAAACACAAACTTAAGAATTCCTTCTAGAAACTTGATATCCTCTAATCATATCTTACTTTTAATGTTCAAAACCAAAGTGGCAACTAAGAACAATACATATGAGCATGAAGTTAAAAGGCCATACGACCTCCTGCCCCTGATTTGCAACTTGAAAGCAATCACAAACTTTAAACCCTATCACAAGAACATTTATTTTGTAGGCAGTGTATGTAAATAGACTGTGAAAGCAAAAGTAATTTCTTGGTATGCTTCAAAACAAGTTACTGAGACATGGAATATGGTGATTTAGCCTTGATCTGATGGTTTTGGAGGCCACCCTGTTCATTAGTAGCTTGTGTGTACACATTTAAGTGAGCATATATACTAGCACACATGTTATTTTCATGCTTCCTCTCCAGGGTATCATCTGTGTTACTATGGCCACAAATAAAAACACACATGCATACATACCCAAACACAGACAGGGAGATAAAGAAAGAAAGCTGGCCTGCTAGATCATCTGGATGGCTGTGATATCAGTGGCCTAATTTTGATGATATATACGACTCACAAACAGCAGTCTTAAGAGGGAAGAATTCAGTATCTATTACACTGCTTTCTTCCACTGATAAAGAGGGAATATTAGTGCTGGTGTTTAACCTCAACTTGCTATTCAGATGAAGACCAAGGTTCAAAATCAACACACAGAGGAAGACATGACAGCTACATCAGTCAGTCATGAGGTCTGTAAATACCATTACCAAATTATAGCTATGTCTTAGAATGATGTTACCTCCAGCTGAGGGAGAAAAAGCTAGGTGTTCAGAAAATCACAGGGAAGCCACTCAACTATCACCCATGCTATCATTTCGGGGACAAGGTGTCGCTGTGGCACAGCAAAATTTGGCACCACTAGCCTTCCTCTCCACACATCCCACCCACCAACACAGGCACCTTGAAGGGTGAATGCCAAGACCTGGAATGAATACAGGAGAGACAGCCACAGAAGCCCCAGCAGTGAAACGGAAAAGATAGCAACTGCTGAAACAAGGTGCAAACTTCAGTATGGCCACTACTCCTTCCCAAATAAAACAGTCAATAAATACACACACAAAAAATATGTCTGTCTTAAATAAGCCACCAGCACCAACAGAGCAGAACTTAGTATTTTTTCTTCTACATGGGAAGCAATGTACTGTACCTTTGCACTTTCCCTTTCCAATAAAATACACCAAGATTGGTAAACTTTGGAATAAGTTATGTTTTTAAATCTACAGAGCTTTGCTCTGTTGGTCAGTCCCTTCTGAATGATCTTTAACCAGGTGGTCACTGGGCAGGTGTCCAAATACCACACATATGAACATATATGATGGTGAATACTCAAATACTCACTTTATAGGATTCCATTCTGCTTTGTGCTATAATCGTCAGTTTTTCCAAAATTCTCCTTAATCTACTTTCTGCTGCACGTGACAAATAACTGACCACATCAGCTGGTACTTCAGTGATGCCAAACCGTTTAGCTAAATAAATAAAAAATGATAATCATTGTTTTGTTGAGAAAAGTCTGCAGCTGTTTTAATATAAAACATGAAATTATGTACTATGTTCTGATGCACTGAAGAAGTCAGACTACTTAAATTAGCATTATGCTCATTTGCTCTTCAATCATTCATGAATTGGTAATAAAAATGTTCTTATCAAGGCACAACTAGAGGTATATATAATGCAAGCTGGTTGATACACAGTGGAATGCTGTGTTAAATACACAGTGGAGGTGTGATGTGAATGTGGCAGTATAATGGCAACAATACAGCACTGTAATTCAGAACACTGGCATTTCATTTTTTTTTTTGCTGGTCATAATGGGAACTTAAGTCTAACAAGCACATTAAATTACTTCTGGCAAGCAACGCAAAGTACACTTGTGTACACTTCCCATAAATGTAGATGTTCAAGTGTATTCACTGTTGCAGTCATCACATTTTGGTTATCTGCTTGCAGTAGCCCTCAGTCGGCCTGATTAACAAAGTCTTGGGTCCTGTGTCAGTTGCTGTCTCTTCTTCCGTGACGTCAGGCAGTCAGGGGTATAAAACATGCAGCCGACGCCATTACATCATTTTTTCTTGCCCCAGATGTCAGGTGCCCCCTTAATGGGAAGCAATAATATATATATATATATATATATATATATATATATATATATATATATATATATATACATACACACATATATACACACACACACACAAGGTTATACCTCCAACAAAAAAGCAAATACACCAAAAAGCTTTTAAGCATAGTAAAGTATAGCCAAAAGAAGTCAGGGGGCTGGCGGGAGGGTAACCAGGACTGCAACTGTGAATACACTCGAGCATCTACATTTATGGTAAGCATCAACAACTGTACTATGTTCTTCGTGTTTCACTGTTGCAGTCATCACATTTGGGTAGATTGCCCAAAGCTAAGGATGGGAGGAGGAATTTAGATAGCATTAGGACCAGCTATAAGGCCCTGCAAGACTGCAGTGGCAAAGCCAGCTCTGGATTTAGAGAAAAATTGGCAAATTGTAATGCTTGGTGAAAGTATGTACAGAACTCCAGGTAGCAGCTTCTAGGATGTCCCTTTTAGGGACACCTCTGAGAAGGGCTGTAGAGGTAGATGCAGCCCTGGTTGAATGGGGTCTGATCCCCTGTGGGATAGGTTTTCCATGGTGCTTATAGCAGAAATTAATGCAAATGTGTTGAAAAAAATAAAACTTTTAAATGAAGTCCAAATCATCATAGAAGTAAATAACTATGCACATTAGTGTTTATGGTAAATGGAGTGAAATAGCCAAGTAATGGATCATTGGAATGGCTGCAGGAGAAGGCTCCATTCGACCATGATTTTGTGAGGGGGAAGGGCGGCAAACTTAAAGACAGCCCCAGCTGAACTATACCTCCCAACTGTCCAGATTTTCAAAGAATGAATAGATGTTTGCTTCTTATGTTTGGTTTGTTCCTCATAAAATATGTGGTTTTCTGGCAAATCATTTAGGAATTAAGTCACTAAATAATGACACACTGAGTTTCAGACTTCATAACCTTCAGAAAAATGCATGCTAATGTAAGATCTGTTTATCAACTGTCTCAGTTTATACAAGAGCAAGTTTTAGTACTGTTTATATGTTCCCCCAATATATTTGGCCTTGTCCAAATTTATTGCATTTACAGGTCGAGAGGTACATGCAAATAAATTGCTTTATAGAATTAGGCATAGCCAAACCTCTCAATTGTCCCTGACTTTGGCTCAAAATGTTGCTCTTCGCCCTAATAATCCCTCTGCAAAATAGCAATTTTGGAAGAAAACATGGAGGGTTTAGAATTAAGAAATAACTGTAATAATCAGAGTTATAGATTACTTTTATTTCAGAAATGCATGTAGATTCTTTTATTTTGTCAGCTGCTCAAGTTGGTACTAATATTAAAGCGTTCCTTCTTTGACAGGTTTCCAGCTGTATTGTGTGGCTATTTTATATTTTTACATCACATTTTTGGTCCATTTTTCATAAGTTTTTTTTATTTTTGGCAAATTAGTGACAAATCATTAAAGACTGAAGTTAGAAAACAATGACAGACATCTGAGTTTCAGATTGCATACCATTCAGAAAATTCATACTAATGCAAGACCTATTCTATTATATTTCTAAGTTTATTAGAGCAATATTATTATGCAGGCACATCATGTAATGCCTAAAGCATATGGATATTTTTATTAATTTTATCAACAACTAAATTATATAGTCTTATAAAAATCTTTTGAAAATTTGCAAGCACATGCTTCATTTCTTGTCTGCTGTCAAACTTCACCTTACACTGTGATGATAATACACTGCATTTGGGGGCACAATCTATTAAAGTCTACAGGACAGTCTTTTGCATCCTTTTCTAGTGTACATTCTTTATCATCTATATTACATATTTAATAAGAAACATTAATCACCTGAAAAGGGTACTGTTACATTATACATCCCCTGATTAATTACAAATGTAAACTAAATATGCACAGCATGGGGTGAGGAATACTAAGGAAAAAGAATTAAAGGCAAAATCAAGATCAGATCTGATTACCAACAGAGTGAGGTGAATAAGGCTCACTGCTACGTTACTTCAAGTTCCTGTTCCAGCTCAAAGCAATGTAAACACTCAAAGAATCATATGGGGCCTCAGATAATTAAGATGATGAACCAGTAGAGATGAAAGTGCATACAGTCAACCAGTGTGCTTAAGTTCCAAAATAAGCCTTATGACTTTCATTCTCAAGTGAAAGTCTTCATCTCCATCTACTCCATTCTAATTACCACACAATGCTATTGGATAATATCAATAAAACACTGCTGCTGGGTAAGGTAGTTTACCTAAGACTGACTTGTTTCTCATTACTCCAGCTTCATCCTCATTATAAGCATCATGCCTAGAAGTGACATATTGTTAAAATGCATATAAAAGAACTGGGACCAACACGTAATTAAAAATGCATCTGAAATCATTTGAGATATACTGAGAAGAAAACTCAAGAGGAATGCTGAGAAATAATCATCTGGCCATAACAACTAATAAATGGAAATGAAACAAGCCTACACTGCTTTGAAAAAGAGCTGGTGCAATACTGACTTCACTTAAGCTCACTGTATGAGCAACAGAGGAAAGAGCAGGGATACTGCCTGGAGATTTGATAATATGGTCAGACAGGGAGAATGTCCCTGTGAGCTTTTTGTATGGGATAATCAATAAGCATGACTGCTAAAATATGAATATCCCTGTTGTGCTAATGATCTTATTTTGGTGACCAGAATGCCTCCTAAAAATAAGGAGGAAAAAGAAAGTACAATTGTGTTTAAGGTACTTACAATACAAGTAGCTCTTAAATGTGAGTTCAATGTAACATTAAATCACAAAATTTGGGTTTGCTCTCATGTGTCCAGTGCTCCTGCCTGTATTTCTACAAGTAAGTTTTTTCCCCACCTGGAGCCAGCTCAGGTCTTGCACCTGCTAAGGTACTGATTTAATCAACACAAGTCTCACTTACAACACAAGCCATATTCCTGCACATTTTCTTCAGTTCATCTAGCATGTATTCCCCCCAGAAATATGTGCTTGTGACAAGCAAAAACCTATGCAGAGGTAATAGTGAATCTCTCAGTACAGCTATCCCACTACAAGTAAAATAGAACGTGTGTAAAACAAAAGCACCCTAATGTAACTGTATTTTATAACAAACAATAAAGTAAGATACACAGACTAGTAGGTGAATAAAGTAGTACAAAATGCATGGGCAGCTCGTCCTATCGGACTGCCGGACTGCAGCCCTCCCACTTAGAAAAAAACAAAAACAATCTGTAAAACAAAAAACAATTCATGAGTCCAGATCCTCTGCACATGTGCGGACAACTCAGACTGCCTTTATCAGCAGTCCGGATATGGAGAAAGAGGTACCCAGCAATCACTGCTGTGAGATACCAGGAATCTGTGCGGTGACGACCGCACAGAACAGAGGAGCTCCAGGACTGCTTCAGCCGCAGTCAGAACCAATGAGGAGGACTGAGCTGCTCTCGCGGGACTGTCAGTGCGTGGGCTTCATGGACAAAGGCTTCAGGTAGGTGTTTGGATTGTGGGCTTGCTTCATTCGCTGGATTTGGATTACCGGGTAGGTCGCTGGAGTTTGGGCTGGTAGGTGAAGGCTTTAATACTGCAGAAGAGTGTGTGTGCGTGTGTGTGTGTGTGTGTGTGTGTGTGTGTGTGTGTGTGTGTAATGCCCCAGTTACTATATACTGGTGGCTACAGAAAACAAATGGTGGTGGGTAGAGATACTCAGGCTTGAACCCTCTACCTTGTATGCAGGTGTTAAGGACCTGAATTCTCTACCCACCACCACTTGTAAAACAAATTGCAGATTTTTGCCTCATATTTGATCTGATCTGTTCCTCATAATATCTGTGGTTTCTAAATGTTGCAATGCTTGATATTTGATGGTGCAGTGGTAGAATTGTTGCCTCACAGCTGCAGGTTCTCAGCTTTGATTCTTGGCTGGGGTGCCTTCTGTGTGGAGTCTGCATCTCATCCCTGTGTTTGTGTGGATTTGCTCTGGTGTCCTGCCATTTTAGAAAGACATGTGTCTGCAGTATTTCTCCCTGGGCCTCTGCTGAAAATTGTTTTTGTTCCGTCAGAAGTAAAATCTCAGGCATTTGAATTTCAGACTTCATATTCTTCAGAAAATACACAGTAACACAACCTTTTATTCTAGCAATTTTCTAAGTTTATAAGATGAATATTTGAAATTTGTCCTTATTTTTGGGGCTGTATTACCCCATTATTGGCTTTGTCCAGGTTTTTTGTGCTAAGTTTGACAGCTATGGCAAGAACTGAATTCACTGAATATGTTTGATAGCTGTATTCCCTCATTACTGGGTTTGTCCAGGTGTTTTTTGCTAAGAGGTTGACAGCTATGGTGAGAACTGAATTCATTAAATGATAGCCATTTAAATTTCAGTCTTCCTCTCTTTCACAAAGTAGCTGATTTGGCGTAGTGGTATGTTGTTCTGACTGTTTTGCACAGGGACATTGGTAGTAAAATGTATGGTGGTAACACAGCATTTTTCTTTCACAAAGTAGGTGATTTGGCATAGTGGTATGTTGCTCTGACTGTTTTGCACAGGGACATTGGTAGTAAAATATATGGTGGTAACACAGCATTTTTCTTTCACAAAGCAGCTGATATGGCATAGTGGTATGTTGCTCTGACTCTTTTGCACAGGGACCTTGGCAGTAAAATGTATGGTGATAACACAGCATTTTATTCTAGCAACTTTCCAAGATTATACAAGCAATGTTTAATGTGTCCCTGGTTTTTGGCCTTTTGACCCCCCCAATAAATTTGGCTTTTTCCAGATTTCTTGTGCTGCGAAGTTGAGATGCAGTTGAGTATTGAGTAGATTTTACAAGGAGCTGAGAGCTGCAGGGGAAGAAAAGTTTAGTGCTGCATATGCTAAGTCAGATTGCATTGTTAATAGCACAACAGGTTGTGTACTTGGTTTTGATGCAGAAGGTTGTTGGTTCTACTCCCACAAGGGGTGAATGCTGCCGAACTGAAAAATTTAAGATACTAACTATGAGCCTGTTATCAGTTTGCCATCCATTTCCTATTGCAATATTACTAGCTTATCATTTTTAATGTAATGTAGGCAATTTATTCCTTAGGGGCATCAGACACTTTATTTTTTGATGAAACCAGATTTCTTGCTCTGAGGTTGAGAGGTATGACAAATGTGTCAGGGCCATCACAGTCAGCCAGAAACATTTCAAATTGTGACATACTTGTTGCACCCCACTCCCCCATGTAGTGACTCTGGATGTGTCGAAGCAAGGCAAGGAGTAGTTATGCAGTGTAAATGTGCAGAGTATCCCCCCCCCCATCCAAGGTAGACACAAGTACTAGAGTGGCTTTTCATCTGTCCTTGATTTTTGCAGAATGGTCTGGTTTCTGTCATATTTTTTGTACTGTTGATTTATGCTTATTACTCAAAGTGCCTGTTGCTCTGTGTTTAAGTAGCAATACTTTAATGACCATCAGGTAAGCTTGGCTGAGATCATAAGATGCAAGTAAGCTTTAATAAGCATTCTGTTAAAGAATTGCCAACATTGAAAGCCTTTCTGTTGTTGTCATGTAGAGAATACTTAACTAGATAATGTATAAGCCTTGGGTATTGAAATGCATATGACAGTATTTGTAATAAAGGACAGGATTACATTATTTTAAGAAGCTCATTACACTTGGAGACTTCCAGTCATCTCTGCAGGCTTTACCCGTAAACTAAACAGAATGCCAATCGTGTGGTCCATAACCTGTACAGTAATCCTTTTAAGCAATGTATCTTGAGCTTATTTCTTGTTTGCTTTTCATTTTTTACTTTGATCATGTTTTCCCCATGAAACAAGTAGATAGTTGTCAGGCAGCAGGTCTTTTTTTGGATAAGAAACATTTTTACAAGTGGGGGCATCAGAGATTTCTACTTTTAGCATGTTACTTGGTACTTTAATAAAGCTGAATATAAATTATAATTAGAACTGCAGTGCAAGAAGTGGTTTGAGTTGAGTGCTGCTTGTTTTTCTTATACTTGATTTTGACTGGCATTCCATTAATGTATTTAAAAAGTAATTTATTTTTTCATGCCTCACAACCTTTTTGTTTCCATCTAGATATTAATTAAGCTGTCATGCAGCCAATGCATTGAAACATTTTTATTCTTCTACACTTCATTTTGTCTTGATTGGACTCTCATAATGACCACCCAGGGCAGTGTATTTAGTTAGTTTTTGTGGTTTTGAGCATAGCTCCTCCCCTTTCTAGTTGGCTGCACCCCTTCCCATCGACCCCACCCATTCAGCTGTCTCCTGCAGCCCTCCTTTGATTTGAAGTCACCAGCCGCCACTGAAATGCATGCATTACATAAAATAACAGGTATTCAAAGTGTTAAGAGTCTTCATTCACTCTTACTTAATTAGATTAGAAAGAAACCATCTTATTAGTGAGACAGCAATTGATCTGTTACAAGTAAACCTTTTATTGCTATAAAAGAAAAAAACTTCTCCAGTATGCCAACATAAGAGGTAAGATAGTTAACAACAAAATTAAATAAATAAATAAAAACAGTATCTCCCACTGTAATGCAAATTACAATTCTTAGACTTTGTTGTCACATTCAGAAGTTACAAGAAATTCTTCCCAAACTCCAAAGTGAAGAAGGAAGATAGTTTTACTATTAGAGAGACCTCTCCTTGAAGATCCTGTGATAAACACCTTCCACAATAACTCTGCTACTTATTTCAGAGAGGGCCACTACATTAGTAAATCACAGATTCTCAAGTAGTAAAAAACTTCCTAAAGGGGGTGAAATAATTTGCAATAAAATTATACCAGAGAGCAGTAATTTATCTACTGCACAGTGTAAACAACATAAGTCCTCATCAATACTCTTCCTTCTATGGACGTGAACTCTGACAGAGTACTGTAATACATACACAGAAAGTACAATTGCACAAGTTCCACTTATCTGTAACATTCGATGATTGTAGAACACACTATTTTACTGGCACATGGGTAGTATTGCCCTGTTCCCTCCCTCCCTCTGGCAGTCTGTCAAAGATCAGGACTCTTCTCACTGCCTAGGTGTGAGTGAGGAAGACCAATTACCTGGCAGGACAAGGACAGCCCTACATACTCACAGACAGGACCCTTACAGTTTTCTAGGGCCCAAGAGGAACAGCAGATGAGAATACAAGCTTTGCAAACACCTACTGTCCCATACCAAATGCCACACACAATACAAAAAGTGCTGCTAAACAAAAACACAACAGCAAGTTCAACAACCAGCTATATACACCTAACAAAAGGGGGAATGGTGGGAAGATACTGCCAGTAAGGCAGTGTGTTCTGCAAAAATTTACTGTTACAGTAAGTAGAACTTTTACAACTGTACTACATTCAACAAATACTCTGCCTTATTGGCATATGGGTAAATTCCCAAAGCTTACCCAACCTAGGAATAGGAAGGATAAGGATCCAGGAGCCCATGGAGAACAGTCTTCACAAAGCCTGCTCCAGCTATAGAAAAATAATTCAGTTTGTAGTGCTTCATGAAGCTATGACTGAGGACCAAGTTGCTACCTCTAGAATACTTCCAGACTCAACTCTTTTCCAATACACCACTGAAGAGGAAAAGGCCATGGTGGAATGTGCCTTTAGCATCCCTGGACTCCTGTTGCCACTGTGGTGTAACAAAAAACATCAGAGGGCAAACAAGGTGCAATGGCGTGTTTAGAGACAGGTTGACCCCTCTTTGCTCCTGCGCAGGAAATAAAAAGCCTTTTGGCCTTCCTAAAAAGCTTTGTTCTGTCAAGGTAGTGCCTGAGCTGTCTATGCATGTCCAACGTATGAAGTATTCTCTCTACCTTATTCTTAGGTACTGGAAAAAAACAGCAGAATGAAAGTGAATTCTGAAACTACCTTCAGCATGAATTATGGATTAATGCTTAAAAAAAACTATCCCTATGGAAAATCAGGCAAGGTTGTCCCATCACGAAAGCTTGCAACTCAGAAACTCACCTTGCAGATGACAGAGCAACAAGCAAAACAGTCTTCCACATTAAGAAGTTGAGATCAGTTTAAGCTGCTGGTTCAAACAGTGGTAAGGTCAATTTTTCAGGAACACAAGTGAGGCCCCACAATGGAGGAATATGCTTGTGAGGGAGCCTTATTTGCAATATTCCTTTCAAGAACTGTTTTAGCAAACAGAGGAAGAAAGAGGGGGATCCATCGGCAGGCAAGCAAAAGATGGCTGCTAAATGCCCCTTAATGGATGTATATGATAAGCCATCCCGAAGTAGCTCACACAAACATTTTAAGACCAGATGGATGTTAACCTTAATGGACCCTCAATTTCCATTTAAGCACTACTAGAAAACCTCATCCATTTCTAAACATATGATTTTTTAGTAGCAGGTTTGGTTTTTCTGGCCTTCTTTTAACACTTGCTGCATATCATCATGAAACAAGTGCCTAAATGGCATCAAGACTGAATCATCCAGGCTGTCAATTGAAGTTTTACTACATTAGGATGCACCAGTCACCCCGATACTGTGCGAGTAGGACCAGGGTGTGAGGAGGTTATTGCCCTTGCCCAATACCATTAACAGGGAGAACCAAGACCGCCTATGCTAATAATGGGTCACCATAATGATCTCTGGCATTTCTCTTTTGAATTTTGAGAAATACTTTGTGAATCAGTGATAAGAACAGAAGTGCATATAGCAACACTCCCAATCAGGGGAACAAGAATACATTTGTCCGCCAAATATGGATGCAAGGATGTCTGGAACTTAATTTCTCCATGATCATAAAGTCTTTGTCTATAACGCCTAAAGGAATGGCAAAGGTGTAGTCAAAATTGATAGACAAGGATCAAAGTGGTTTTGTGGAAGGGAGGCAAATATTTCACAAAATTAACAGAACAATGATTATCCACAGGAATCATAATGTAAAAAAATACTGCTGTTGGTGGAGGGTCTTGTGCAGAGAAAGCATTTGACAGATTAATCTGGGATTTTATGACTAGGGCAATGGAAACATCTGAATTCCCTGATACAATAATAAGGTTAATTATGAGAATATATGAGGGATCAGAGGCAAGAATTACAGGGGGAGGGTTCCTCTCTGATAAGTTGTGTTTGAACTTAGGAATGAGGTAGAGATGTTCTCTTTCCCCTTTATTATTTGCTTTATATTTAGAGTCATAGGTAAAGAAAATACAGAAATCAGAAATTCAGTGATGTAACTGGTATGGTAATCAAGAAAAGTTGGTTTTATTTGCAGGCAATATTATTTTGTACCTGATAAAACTAGGAAAATACATTTCAGTGTTGTGCAACATTTTGAGACAGTTTCAAGTAATTTCAGGCTATAAAATTAATGAAGATAAAACAAAGGCTATAGCTGTAAGATAAGTATGCACACTTGAATTGGTTCAGCAATACCCAATATATAAGATAAAATTGAGTATTTAGGAGTATGAGTTTAAAAAGTTTCTGTTACAGCAGCTAAGGATATGTAAAAAGAGACTAAACAAAAGGCAATACAAAAACTGAGAAACTGGAAGCTCATATTTATGGAAATTGATAGGGAGATACATGCAGTGAGAATGTTTTTAGTCCCTTTATTTTTTATACAAAGGTCAGGCATGTTTCCATCAACAACAGGAGAAGTTTTGAGCAATAATTAATAAAGAGATGAAGGAATTTATCTTGGAGGGGAAGAGGGCAAAGATAAGTTGATCCTCCCAATAGAACAATGTGCTTTATGATTACCTGATTTGAAGGGATATTTTAGGGACTATACCGTTAAGACTCGTATACATAACACAAGCAGAAATATAATTCAAAGTGGAAATGGATGATGATAATTCAAAATGAAGTAAAAAAGAGATTTTACAGATAGGGTTGACAGCAGTTAGGGTTACAGAGAATAGGCAAAAAGGATGGAATTTATACATTTGGTCTTCAGGCTAGAGACTGTCCCTATCAGAAACTGATATCAGAGTACAGGCAAAGAGAAAGGGATTGGGGAAATCCTAAGGGAAAGACCTGCTGTGGTAGAGGTTTTAGTTGAATCTAGAATAGAAGCTGTTGTTAAAAAAGGGATAATTAGTAAGGCATATAAATATTGCACAATAACTATGGAAATCAATCAGAGGAGATTAGAAAAGATTGGGACGCAAGATTGGATAAGCAAATTACAGGGAAACAATGAAAGGACGTATGTATGGCTCCCAAGTATGCAACAGAGTCTAGAAGAGTTAGGATTTTTGCTTATAGGTGTTCACATAGGTATGTTTATACTATACGTGGACTCCACAGAATTTTTCCTTAGGTATCAAATGTTAGAGGCGCGATGGGGGAAGAAAGAGGTAACTGGCAACATATGTTTTGGGAGTGTAATAAGTTGGCAGACTTGATCAATTCCCTAAGGAATACTCTGTCAGAAATATTGGGTGAGCAAATGGGTGTAACTAAGGACATGATTCTTTTGAGTTTGGACACAGGATATTTATTGCATATACACAGTAAGGCATTATTAAGTTTAATTCTCAAGGCTGTCAAAAAAAAAAGTAATTACTAAAAAATAGAACTCAAAGTCCAAACTAACTGTATTTGAAGTATTGAACATTCTAACAGCAATAAAAGAACTGGAAGTTGGATCTTTAGAAAAGGGTAGGAGCAAATTACATACAAACAAATGGAAACTGTGGGAGCAATAAGTGCAGAATAATGTTCTGGAGAAGAAGTGAGGTATAAGGAAAGGCAGGAATTGAGCAATTTATGCAATGTTGGATTGCCGACAGTCTAAGAAAAAGGAAGTACAGTTGTGTAAAATCTTACCATAACAGTAGAAGTCCATCGCTTCACTGTTGCAGTACTCAACCTTAGGGATCTCCTGCCAAGGACAGCCCAACTTATGGCCAGTATACCGAAGCCATTATATATTGTACGCACTATGTGTCACACGTATGCTCCCCACACAGGATGTAGGGCATACAGGTGATGTACAGGTGCAGTTATCCAGAACTAAATTGACACAGTACAGAACAGTCTCCATAGAACAAAAAGGAGGCTATGCACATCCAAGTGCAGAAAATACAGAAGGAAAAAAGGGACCTTGGCCAGGAGGGTAACTAAATCAAAACCCAAAAGGAAAATTGGAATGGAGGAAGTGACCAAATACTGCAACAGTGAAGAGAAGTACATCTACTGTTAGGGTAAGATTTTATACAACTGTACTATGTCCTTCTATATCACTGTTTCAGCTCAAGAAAAAAAGTGGGAGGTGGAAGGATGGAAGAAACCTAAACAAACCCAAGCAGGACAGCCCTAGCAAAACCTGCTCTGGCTCTAGAAACCATATCCAATTTATAATGTCTAGTAAGGGTATGCACTGAGGACCAAGTAGCAGCTTCAAGGATGGAATTGGTATCCAAACAGTTGAAGAAAGGACCAGAAGAAGCAACAGTCCTAGTGGAATGAGCTATAGCTTAAGTAGACAGACACTTACCATGAAAAGAATAACAAAAGGAAATGGCCTTAGAAGTTCAGATGGAGATGGTTTGCTTTTAAACAGCTAAACTCAAAGTTCTGGGATGAAAAGAAATAAAAGGCTGGTCAGACTTATGAATGATCTTAGTTTTATCCAAATAATACCCGAGCTGTCAGTGCAAATTCAAGGTATGCAGGACTCTTACTAGCAGACTGTGGAGAAGGAGAAAAGGAAAGACGTACTGCCTGATTTAAAGATAACTCATTAACAATCTTGGGCATAAAAGAAGGATTAGTATGAACACACAACCTGTCTGTGAAAAACTAAAAAAGGAGGAATGGCCATAAGCACCTGAAGCTCAGAAACCCTCAAAGCAGAACTAAGAGCAAGCAACAAGACAGTCTTCCAGGTATAGTGTAGCAGAGAAGCTGAAACTGCAGGCTCAAAAGGAGCGTGGGTCAGTTTTTTCCAAAACACAATTAAGGTCCCAAGGATGAGGAATAGACTTCATTGGGGAGGGGGGGTGGGGCTAAGATGCAGGATGCCTTTAAGAATCTGGGAGAGGGGTGGGGCTAAGATGCAGGATGCCTTTAAGAATCTGTCTAACCTCAAAACGAGAAGCCAAAGGAGGACTCAAAGGCAGCAGGTAGAAATAACTGACAACTGGACCTTTGCAGAAGAAAAGGCCAAGCCAGACGGGAGCCGTTCACATAAATAGGAGAGGACCAGAGGGCCCCCACTGAAAAAGGGTCCTCCTGACTATAAGCATGGCACCACACCAAAATTCTTTTCCATTTGGACATACAAAACCTTCTAGTTGCAGGTTTTCTTGCCACCTGTAAAACCCTGAGCATGTTCTCAGAAAAGAGGTGCCTAAAAGGGATCAAAACCCTATCACTCAGAATGTTAGTTGAAGAGTGGACAAGTGAGGATGTATGAATGACCCCTTGTCCTGTGTGAGGAGGTCCAACCAGTGAGGTAACCTGTGGTGATTGCCCCTGGCCAGATGCATTAAGGGGGGAACCACGGCTGTCCTGGCCAAAAGGGAGTCTCTAGGAAGATTTTTGGTATATCCAGCTGAATCTTCTCTTCTGCAGGTCTCTTGGAAGTAGAGAAAGGGGACGGAAGGCATAAAGAAACATCCTCTTCCAAGGGAAATAAGGGCACTTGTCTTCCATGCTAGACTGCATGGAACTCTGGAACAGAAAAGAGGGAGCTGCCCATACAGAGGGGAGGTAAAAAGATCTACCTGAGAAATACCCCACCAATGGACTATGTCCAGAAACATGTCTCTGTGAAGCATCCATTTGTGAGCCTGTGTTTTGGGCCTATTCAAAGAGTTTGTCACTAGACTGTGTTCTGAAGGAATATATATTGCCTGAAGAGTTAGCCAGATCCCAGGCCTGAAGTAACATCCTGCAAAGAAGATAAGACATTGTGCCCTCTTGCTTTTTGACATACCACATCATTGTGGTATTGTCTGTGTAAACTTTCAGAGGACCTGGAGACAACATGGGGTGAAAAGCCTAAAGGGCCAGAATCAGAGCTCTCATTTCTCTGATGTTGTCAAGATGGTCTGACTTCTGATGGTGGTGTGTGTGTGTGTGGGGGGGCAGAGACCTTGAACTTTCAGGGGACCACAGAAAGCCCACACCCCCATGTCTGAGGCTTCGTTGATCAGTTCTTAAGAAGGAATCTGAGGCTTAAAGGGCAGGCCTGGATTGAAGGTAAGTTTTTGGATCCACCATTCAAATTCCCGCTTGAGACAAGGAAGGAGAGGCACTCTGAAATCCAGAGGGTGGCAATGCTGAAGCCAAACTGACTTGCGGTACCACTGAATCTTCCGCATAAGTATCTGGCAAGAGGTAGCACTGGAATAAAAGAGGCCATAAATCCTAGACCCTAAAGAAACTTTCTGTCTGGAATGGGGCAGAAGAAGAGAGTGAAAGAAAGCTGTCAAAGACAAAACCTTTAGAGGTGATAGAGGCCAACAATGGCACTGTCTGAATCCTGCATCCCAGATGCATATGCTCCTAAGAGGGAGTTAAGACAGACTTTTGAAAGTTGACAGTGAACTTTGAAGGAGAGATATGGTGAACCCTGTCTGTAAGAGGTAACTGGGAGAAGATGCCTGAATCAACAGAATGTCTAAAGGAAAAATCTGAATGTCTTGGAGCCTGCAAAAGGCAATCACAAGAGCTATTCATTTTGTGAATACCCTTGAGGAAGTGGAGAGGTCAAAGGGCAAAGCATAGAATTGAAACTGCGAGGAAGTAACAAGGAAACATAAAAAAATTTCCTTAAAAGAGGGTGAAAGGAAATATGCAGGTAAGCATCCATCAGATCTAAGGACACCAGAAAAGCCAGGGGCAGAAAGAGGAAACAGGGTTTGAAGAGAAAGAATCCGAAAAGAAGGAACCTTGAGAAAAGAGTCGAGTGAGGAGAGATCCAGAAAAGGCCTCCAAGAGCCCTCCTTGCTCCTGAGAGGGAGTTAAGACAGACTTTTGAAAGTTGACAGTGAACTTTGAAGGAGAGATATGGTGAACCCCGCCTGTAAGAGGCAACTGGGAGAAGATGCCTGAATCAACAGGATGTCTAAAGGAAAAATCTGAATGTCTTGGAGCCTGCAAAAGGCAATCACAAGAGCTATTCATTTTGTGAATACCCTTGAGGAAGTGGAGAGGTCAAAGGGCAAAGCACAGAATTGAAACTGCGAGGAAGTAACAAGGAAACAAAAAACTTCCTTAAAAGTGGGTGAAAGAAAATATGCAGGTAAGCATCCTTCAGATCTAAGGACACCAGAAAAGCCAGGGGCAGAAAGAGGAAACAGGGTTTGAAGAGAAAGAATCTGAAAAGAAGGAACCTTGAGAAAAGAGTCGAGTGAGGAGAAATCCAGAAAAGGCCTCCAAGAGCCCTCCTTTCATGGAACTAGAAACATTCTGGAGAAAAATCATTTTCCTATTTGGAAAGGAGGGAGAGGTTGAATAGTTCCTTCATCCACCAGGGACCCAAGAACCCCTGAGAATTGAGGAAGCTGCTCTCGAGGAGGCTGAGGCATCTCAGAAAAAGGAGGGAGGGACTTGCCACACTATGAAGTAACCCTGATAGATGATGGACAGAACTACAGAATCTGCAGTGATGAGTTGCCAGTTTGAAAGACAGAGGAAGAACCAAAGGGACAAGTGTTATGGAGTGCAAGTATTAAAGAGAAGCAGGCTTGTAAAATAAAGGAGGCTTTTATGCCACAGAAATCTGAGAAGACTTAGCAGGAAGAGCTAATCTACCAAGGAAGAGCTCATCTACCACCCTTCCTGCCTTTAGTGGCCTGACAAGGTTGCCTGTGAACATAAGCAGACCTAGAAGGATAGTTCCTCTGGAACTTAGGGATAGAGGACACAAAAATTTAAGGTCCTGCAATGCTTTATCCCTTTCTTGAAGAAACTTAAACATAGCAGCAGCAGTAGTCCCAAATAGATTTTTATTACCCAAAGGAGTATCCAGCAACTTGGCTTAAATGTCTTCAGGTAATGACTGCAGACGAAGCCAAGAGTAACACCGCATGACAGACACAAGGGCAGCAGCTCTAGAAGAGGCATCAGCAGCATCATAACTGCAAATGATATCATGGTGAGCTACCTGAAAGTTGGAACCCAAAATAGGATAGAAGACCTTGCCTCAGAATCAAGAAGGTCAGAAATAACCTGGCAAGCTGGGCACTCAAGGTCACATCATATCTGGTCATGTGGGTCTGGTAATTGATGGCCCTAAAGGTCAAAGTAGAAGCAGTACAGACCTTCTTTCCAATTCTCTCCATGGCCCTACTATCCTTATCTAAAGGTAGAGGTTTGGTAGAGGACAAAGACTTATAAGACTTGTCAGAAGAGACTGACACCACAGCAGGATCAGCAGAAGGATACTTAAATAGGAATTGACAGTCCTCAGGAATGTTATAGATGCTGTTAGGTTTCTTTACAGCAGGGGGCTGATAATCAGGAGTCTTTGAGTCAGCTACAAATGTGCCTAAAAAAGCAGCCAACACAGGAGGTAATGTGGAAGTTTTAGATGTGTCCATCTGAAGCAACTTATAATAAGCTTGTTTGTACGAGCTGAACTGACGTGAGCTACCAGCCACAACTCTGAGCTGAGATACCAGATGAGTAGCGGCTTCTGAGCTTCCAAAAAACACAAGTCGCCCATTTCTGGCTTATTTATACTATTTACTGCACTTCTGTATTGCCTGCCACCTACTTTAATACTGTATTTATATATTGCGTACTAATCTATAATGTTGTACTGAAATTGTCTGCCTTACTGTGCTTGTTAAAACAAATTTTTATTGTTATCACAGTTTTTTTGCTATTATCACTGTTTGTTAAGCATTTGCTGGTGTTTTCACTGTTGCAAAGCAATCTGATATGTCTGTTCTGGTTTTCCCATCAAGCAGTGTTATGATAACTGATTTGTTAGCTATTTAAACATTCTTTGGAGTCTCCTTGCTGATTTTCTGCTGTTTTACACATTTTTTAGTGTCTCACTGCTATTTATCTGCTATGTTGAACATTCTGTAGTGGTTCCCACTGAAACTAGGGTAGCTAGTAGCTGTAGCATAGTCCAGATACAGGTTTCTTGCATCTGTGTCTGTTTGTAGTGGCTATTTGTTCCGAGCATGTTTTTCAAGAAATCTTGGATTGGAAGGGGGTCTTTCTGTACTCTAGTGAAAGGATTGTGCTGATTGTAACTAGTAATCTGTCTGGTGAAGGGTGGTTGGTCTAGGGCTTGGAATAAGCATCCTCACTGGTCTTTTTGAACCTTTTTACAGTTTTCTTTTTATTCAAGTTTTTAGCTTCTGGTATTTAATCCCAGTATTTGAGCAGGTTTCTGCTTGTTTGCACCGAGGTGAACTGAGGTGGGCTACCAGTCACAACTCTGAGCTGAGATACCAGATGACTAGAGGCTTCTGAGATGCCAAAAAACATAAATTGCCTGTTTTTTGTTCTTTTTTTGCTTATTTATACTATTTACTGCACTTATTTATTGCCTGCTACCTACTTTAATACTGCATGTATATACTGTGTACTAATTTACACAGTTGTGCTACAATTGTCTGCCTTACTGTACCTGTTACATCACATTTTATTGCTGTTTTCACTGTTTACTAAGCTCTCTGCTATTTCACTGTTAAGTATTCGCTAGTATTTTTCACTGTTGCAAAGCAATCTGTTCTGCTTGTTCTGGTATTCCCAACAAGCAGTGTTCTAACAACTTATTAGTTAGCTATTTAAAACATTATTTAGAGTCTCCTTGCTGATTTTCTGCTGTTTTAAACATTTTTTAGTGTCTCAATGCTATTTTTCTGCTGTGTTGAACATTTCTAGTGGTTCCCACAATAGTCCAGATGCAGGTTTGTTGCATCTGTGTCTGTTTGTAGTGGCTGTTTGTTCTGAGCATGTTTTCCAGGCCATCTTGTATCAGAAGGGGCCTTTCTGCACTCTAGTGAGAGGATTGTGCTGATTGGAACCTGTCTGGTGAAGGGTGGTTGGTCTAGGGCTTGGAATAAGCATCTTCACTGGTCCTTTTTAATTTTTTTCAAGTTTTTAGTTTCTGGTATTTAAACCCTGCATTTGAGTAGGTTTCTGCTTGTTTGCATGTCGTGCAGCATCATGCACTGCTGCACAACTGTGCGCCATACCCAGACCGATTAATTCAACAGTTTTTCCCTCAGTTACAGCTGTAGCAAATTCATGTAGCCTTTATCCTTAGTACTTTCCCAGTCAAAGAAATACTGCTAGTGAACTGAAACCTCTTAAACTACCAAAAAAAAAAACACCCAGGCAGAAATATCCATCCACTGAGTTCCTCCTTGGCTGATCCTGAAAAGCCCTCCCATAGTGACATCAGTCTTCAACTTAGCATTATTGACAGTTGAACAACCCTTGTTTCTCCTACCAACTTTGTTGACTTTGGTTTCTTGAGGAAGTGTAGCAATTGACTCATGTACACTGACAACCCTCTACTAATAACTCACTGTAGTACAGAGTGTGAGAGATGCATCTACACCAAGAATCTTGAGTCTATGGCTCTCTTGCATTCAAAATCGTAACACAGAAGAGGATGTCAAGCCGCTCACCACTACACATGCACATAGAACCACTACTCATACATATAGTACACATCCAACACAAAAATCAACATATGGGGAGCTACTCTCAAAAAACCTACCAAGACACCAGAGCCCTTCAAAACACAAGACTGATACAACTAACACAGTTCCCACAGCACCCATGACACACAGCAATGTCTCAACTACCAAGCCTGTCAGGGGTAACACTCAAAAAGCAACTTTTCTAGTCATTGGAGACTCAATAGTGAGACACACGGATGTCCCACTTACCAGGATGGACAAGGAGAAAATCACACTAAGCTGCCTGTTCAGTGCCAAGATTTATCAGATCATGCATGCACTCGAGTCTCTCAGCAACAAGTACCGTTATGATTCTGTCATAATTCATGTTGGAGTGAATGACCTGAGATGTACCTCATTGGACTATATGAAGAGAGACATGACTGAGCTCTCTGAGTACGTGCCCCAGGAAGGTATGTCTCTAGCCTTGAGCAGCATATTACCCTCACCTGGAATGATGCCACAGTATGCAGAAAAAATATTTATTTCAATAATTGGCTTAGTTTTTGGTGTCATTCAAAGGGGATCCAGTTTCTGTCATCCTGGGAAGCCATGGTCGACAAACCTCACTGCTCTGCCAGAGACAATTTGCACCCGGCATATTTAGGCGTTTGGGTGCTGGCAAAGGCTCTTGCCTCCCCTATAGTGCCTTTTTTTAGGCAAGGTCCCGAAAACAAACTTACCAACATGAAATATGCCAATCATAACAAAATAAAGGTCATGCTGCTAAACACTAGGAGCTTAAACTAAAAACTGCACACCCTGGAAACACTTCTATCATTGGAAGCTGTAGATGTCTGTAGAGTCATACAAACCTGGCTCAAGGCCTGAGATGGTACCTTGACCTTGCAAGGCAACAATGTCTTCCATATCTTCAGACTGCAAAATGAATGCATGAGAACTAATGGAGGTGGTGTTTCTATCTATATTAAAGATAAATTCTCCTCCTGTCTAGTTAGACTGGAGAACTCCCATGGAGTTATTCCGAGTTCAGGTTACGGTGGGTAAGACCCACATTCAAGTCATGGTCAGGAATAGATCCCCCTCCATGGGTCATGGCATGCATGAAGCCTACTTGACTAAACTGGATACAATCCAAATATTACCGAACACTAGTTGTGGGGGATTTCAATTAGCAAACCTATGTTAGCCCTAACCAGCTAGCACAAAAGTTCCTTGACTTTCTTAACTCAAATGCCCTGCAACAAATATTTCATACCCTAACAAGACAGTGAATAAAAATTCTCTCTTCCTCTCCTTGAGGACTCACTTGCCAAGAAACCAATGTAAATCCAAAAAAACAGTGTCCAAACAGGCTGTACAAACTTTTATTCCATAAAAACAGATAAATTGGTGATAAAACTGTGAGTGCTTTCGGGATAACCCTTCATCAGACAGTGAAACAACATTCATGAAGTCTATTTAAATACATTTAAAAACACAACCACCAATCATCTCACTGCCCTCTTTTTCCTAAGGGCTGGTCTTAAAGGTATACATGTATTCAACCCTGGTGGATGATTTACAGCTAGCTCTATAATCCAGTGTAATTCATTACACTCTGACATTCACTATGCCCCCCCTTTTACTCATATGAGTAACCTGTATAACCATAAATTTAAAGGTGTGTGTTGGATTCTTAGAAGTAGGCACATACAGAACGTTACGTTCATCTTTCTGTCTAATACTGTACAAGTGATGTTGTATTCTAATTTTCAGTTTACAGTTGGTTTTCCCTACATAGTAACTGGGGCATGATTGACACAAGGGGGCATAGTGAATATCACAGAGTGTAAGCTACCAGCAAATCATCCAACAGGGTTGAATACATGTATACCTTTAAGACCACCCCTTAGGAAAGGCAGGGCAGTGAGATGATTGGTGGTTATGTTTTTAAATGTATTTAAATAGACTTCATGAATGCTGTTTCACTGTCTGATAAAGGGTCATCACCATTTTATTTGTTTTTATGGAATAAAAGTTTGCACAGCCTGTTTGGACTCAACTGTTTTCTTGGATTTACATACCCTAACAAGAGGAACAAATTTATTACATCTAGTTGTCACTAACATGTCAAACGGATGCACTACCGCAACTGTCAGACCTTCATTAGTTAAATCTGACCACAAATCAGTCACCTTCAAGCTGATACTAAAGCCAGAACTCACAAAGGATGAAATCAGACTAAAAAACTTTACCAAGACAAACTATACCCTCCTAGGTGAAGGTATAAATGCATTCCAAGTCCCACCCCCAGGTGGAAGTGGTAACTACACTGAAGCTTACACTAAAGCCCTGTACAATCATTTGCATAAGTGTATAAACAAGGCTGTACCATAAAGAATCAAAGCCAGAGCCCCAAGTAAAAACAAGCCACCATGGTGGACATCTAGTGTCAACAAACTTTACAATAAACACTAAGTTGCTGTCCATGAAAACAAAGGTGAGACCCCAACAATGTAAAAGCACCCTCTCCTCAGCCTCAACAGGAAAATAAGACAACTTGTCAAATCCTCTAAGGGCTTCTTTGAATAAAACTTAGCTAGCACAGCAAAGAATAACTATATTTACAGGTATGTACTTAGCCTAAAATGTAGGACCCAAGCATGTACAGAACTAGTGACCAATGGTATCACACACAGTGACTCCACAGAGATAGCAAACCTGCTAGCAGATAGGTTTGGTGAATATTTTACCGACCTATCCCCTCCAAACCTATCACAAACCTTGCCGCAACCCCCACCCTATATGTCTGAAGAACAGGTCATCAAAGCCTTGTCCAAAGCAAAAAACACAGAACTATGAGACCAGACGGCATCCCAGGCTGTCTTCTAAACAGGCTAAAACATGAACTAGCATCACCATTATGTACTTTTTTTCAATTATAGTCTAACCATAGGCTTTGTTCCTGTGGAATGGAGAATAGCAACAGTTATTCCCCTCCACAAACATGGAATAACAACAGACCCAGGGAATTAAAGACCCATAAGCCTGACCAGCCTCTTCTGTAAGGCCATGGAATATATCATTATGGACCTCATAAAGAAAGAAAAAGGCATCCTCCAAACCTTGGATCCTACCCAGTTCGGCTTTGTTAAGGCAGATCTTGCCTGTGAAATCTGGTGGATTTTTTTGAAAATGTGACCAGGGCCAATGATGAAGGCAAATCTGTGCACACAGCATACATCGACTTGGCAAAGGCTTCTGAGACAACCACACTAGGGCATTACCAATAAACTTAGCAAAATGAATGTAAACCCCTTCATTGTAAGATGGGCTGATAACTGGCTCACAAACCAGAAACACACTATCAAAGTGGGCAACTCTACATCAAATCAACCAGCAGACCTGTTACGAGTGGGGTGCCCCAGGGGTCAGTGCTGGGCCCCCTACTATTTGGTATATACTTCTAAGAAGTTCAGGTCAAACCTAAGGGGTTGTGGCTGACCAAGTTTGCAGATGACTGCAAATTGGGTGCAATTACTGAATCATTAAATGATGTCAGTACACTTCAGGAGGGTCTTACACAAACTAACAACTGGTGTCTTAGTCACAGTCTCAAACTGAATGTAAAGAAATGCATCATCATTCCCTTTGGTACAAAAAATATCTTTTCACACTATCAAATCAACAATACCCTGAGTATCTACAAAGTGGTAAGGGGCTTGGGTTCAAAAGGTTGACCTCGACATTAACTTCAACCACCATGTTTCTACTGCAGTAATGAAGGCTTTCTACATAGCACACTTGATTAACAAAGGCATCACCTCAAGAGCAGAACAGGTTATAACCCCTCTAGGCTTGGCATTAATCCAGCCCATAATTGACTATAATGCTCTGTTTGGCATGTACTACACAAAGCAATTGCAGCAATTGGAGAGACCTCAGAGGTTTCTAACAAAGATCAAGGGACTCAAGCATGTACTGTACACAGACAGACTAAAGTCCCTGTCCCTTAACTCTGTATCATACAGACTTCTTAGGGGAGACTTATGCCTGGCTTACAGAGCTATCTCAGACCCAAACCTAATGAACTTGCTGCATATCTGTAAATCAAACCTAAATATGGCCTGTGACTTGAACAGAATGTGCTGGAGAGACAGACTGATCTCCCAGCAACTGCCATGTCTTTGGAATAGGCTACCTATTTTTGTGAAACAGAGCAACTCTACGACACTGTTCAAAAGGAACCTGGACGAGTGAATGGGGCACCATAAATTCTTACCAGAAATAGCACCCACAATCCTCCTAGACATAGGCAGTCATTACTAAATGCAATCTAGTGTATTAACTAACATTCTATGGTATTATACTGTGATGAAATACCTAGGCTTGAAATGACCTCTGTGTCGCTAGCCTAGTAATCTCTTATGATCTTATAACCTCTTCTGGATATCAAACACTTGAGAAAAATACCAGTTAAAGTATTCCATTATTCTGGTTACCATGTCTGCAAAAGACAACTCCTTAAAAGGAGACTGAGGGCTAATGAACTCCTCTTCATCAGAGTCATAAGCCAAACAGAATCTGGGAAGAGTAAGACAAGGACCCTTCAATCAGCCTCTGAATCCTCATCCAAGGAATCGGGCTCCCTAGCTTTTTTTGAAAGGAGTTGAAATCCAGGGGGGAGCAGGCACAGAAACCCCTGGGGAGGTCTCATGGCCATTAAGGCATTAAAGAGGCCCTGAATAAACTCCTGCCATTCCCTTTGAGGGTCCTTAGGATGTACTGAAAAATATTTAATCTTCTGTTTTTTACTGGTAGGGACGTCAACCCTAACCAATATCAGAGGTTCCAGACTTTGACAGGATTCAATAAGAGTACCTTGAACCTCTTTCTTGAACAGAATCTGCAGAATCTCTTTAGGGCCCTCTAGAATAATCAACCTCGGTTCCCCCTCGACATCCTGAGCAAACGCCTGCAAAACCTCAGAGGACATGTGAAAAGAGGAATTCATGCTGGCCTCTGACAGGGTTGCGGCAGAGGAATCTAAAGTCAACTCTGGACAGCCTACAGAGCTATCACCTGCTTCTAGAGAGATGTCTGGTGGAGGCTGGACAGCTAAAGAATCAGGCCGTGACTTTTTCACTGCCTTCTTACTTAACAGAAATATCTCATGGTTAATCGATTCCAACATGCTATCATGGGCAAACAGTTTAAGCCTCTGGTTCTCAAGATGAATGGCCTTGTAAGACAACTGATGTCTAAGTGTCTTAAGCATAAACGTCTGACAAATACCAAAAGAAGTATGGTCATGGGAAGCGCTCAAACAAAAGAGACACTGTTCACGACGATCTTTATGGGGAATCTGCCTCCCACACTGACATTTTCCCTTCTTAGATGACATGCATCTGGAGCATTTCTCCCCGGGCCTCCGCTGAAAACAGGCTCTATGGAACCTAGTCGGACATTCCCGGTCAACAAATGTTAAATAAAATAAAATAAAAATAAATAAAATGAACTCTAGGTCACCAAAAAAATAAACAAGAACAACAGGAAAAAGAAAATAAAAATCCCAACTGGGTACTTATCTGATGGCTAGGTATTCAACACAGCAAAGGGCATTCAAACCAATGAGTGATGATGCCATTCAGACTGGCAGCAAAGAAGTCCTGGGTAACTATGTCCTTATGTCACCTTTATGGCCCCCCCCCCGTCCTGTGTGGGGAGCATGTGTGTGACGTATGGCACATTCAAGATCTAAAGGCTTTCGTATACTGGCCAGACATTGGACTATCCTTGGCAGGAGATCCCTAAGGTTAAGAATACTGCAACAGTGATATAGAAAGACATCATATGTGATGTATTATGTATATAACAGGAACATGTTATAAACTTTTGTTTGTCCATGTCTTAAGTGATAATTTAATAAAGGAGTTAAAAAAAAGAGTTGTATGCAGCTAAATAAAACTGGGAAGATGATGAAATTTGAAGAAATGGTTAAACTCTTCCCTGATGAAACTTTGGGTGGGTCAGAGAATTCATGTAATAACAATGCGGTGGTGGTGCTGCGGTAACGTTGTTACCTCACAGTAAGACGCTGTCTGGTTCGATTTTCAGCTAGAGCGTCTTCTGCGTGGAGACACGCTTGAATGGGCGTACCTTCATTGAAGGTTGTGTGTCAGGGCTGGTAACTCGGCACGTAAAAATCAACTACCAATCATTAGCGGACCGGAGTTCCGCTGTGGCAACCCCTAACCGTGAAAAGCCAAAAAGACACAACTCATCTGAGGAGACCATCTCTAATAAGGTAGTACCAGTCCAAAATGTGCACCAGCAGGACAAAATAACAATGGGAGGGCCTGTATTTGTACTTACAAGGTACCAGTGTGTGTCTGTTAAGCATATAACCTGCATGTGTTACAAAAATTACAGTCACAGCTAAGTCCAACTAGCAGACACACACTTCAAAAATATTTCAAAACTTAATGTATAAATTCCAAGTGGATTAAAAGTGTCAATATAAACTGGCACTGAATAATGAGTAATATGTCTTAAATAAACCAGAAAAAATGGGGAAAAACAGGCACTGAATAATGAGTAATATGTCTTAAATAAACCAGAAAAAATGGGGAAAAACAATCTAAAGCTATGAAAACTTGAACTGTTAAAGTAGAGTCTTAAGTTTATGTAATCTTATTTATTTATCAAAAGTAAATGAAAAGCATCATAAAGTTTATATAAACTTTATTTATACTTTAATACTTATCACGAAGTGTGTATAATGACCCACAATCCAGTTTAGCATAAGATATGTTAAAACCAGGGACCTCCAAAAAGGCTGCACACTGAACAGCTTAATTTCAACTTTCCCAGAGTGAAAAAAGACACTGAGAGATAATGTTCAGTGACTCTTCCAGTTTTAGTAAATTCACTTACTGGCTAGTAACTGCCAGCAAAGAAGAAACTTGGCGAGCCTGAAAGAAAATCAGCTAGAAAAAGTGAAGAGAAAAAACTGGCTGGAAAGAATATTGCAGGTGTTCCACAAAAAGCAGTTCAGACTCCAGCTTTGGTACAAGACATGGCTTCAAGTAAGCTAGATGAAGAAATGAATCAAATGTGTTCAGAGTTGATTAAAACAGACACAGAAAGATTATATCAACACAAATAATAGTAGCCTGGAAAAAACGGGAAGAAGCTTTAAACAGCTACTCAGATGAACTGATAAAAATGCAAAAATCAGATTCTGAAATGAAGAAAAGACTGCTCGAGTATGAGACTGCTCAACAAGAGCAGTTTCAAAAAAATAGTACAGTTAGAAAATAGAGCACGCAGGAAAAACCTGATATTTTCTGCTGTACCACAGAAGCTGGAAAGAAAAGACTACTGATTTTATGAAAGCACAAATAAGCAACTGGTCTGGTATTACACAGCAGGATTTGTTAATTGAAAGGGCAAATTGCATTTATCCTCCAAACTTGGCCTTGAGAAGGCAGCCAAAACCTGCATTAGTAAAGAAGCAATCCTATCAGCAGAAAGTGCTGTTTCTGACAAAACTGTGGCAGAAGGGCAAAGTATTAAAAACTGCAGCCATTAGGAATTTCTAAGATGGCTGCATGCCTATCAACAGCTTAACTACAGTTTTCCCAGTGTGGAAAAAACTAGAAGTCAAGGGTCAAGAACTCTCACGTTTCCTAAATTCTGTTAGTGGCTACTAAGTACACTGCCTGAATGTTAGCAAAGAAGATACTATGAGAGCCTGAAAGAAAATCAACTAGAAAAGGTGAAAAGAAAACTCTGACTGGGAAGAATCCCGGAGCTGTTCAGTACAAAGCAGTTCAAGCTCCAGCTTTGGTGAAAGACATGGCTTCCGGAAATCCAGAGCAGAAAAATAAGTCAAATGTGTTCACAGTTGATTAAAATAAACAAAACACTGAAGGGATATATCAACGTGCATAACAAAGAGCTGGGAAAATATGGAAGAAGCTTTAAACAGATATTCAGATAAGCTGATAAAACTAAAAAAAACAATAAAATAAAGTTTGAAATGAAGAAAGAGCTGACCGAGTATGAGACTGCTTAAGAAAAGATATTTCAAAACTTTTAGAATTAGAGGACAGAGCATATAGAGAAAATCTGAGATTTTCTGCAGTACCAAAGAAACTAGAAGGCACAAATAAGCAACTAGACTGGTATTTCACTGCAGGATTTGTTTTAATTCAAAGGGCACATCATGTGTATGTTCCAAACCTGGCCATAAGAAACCTTGCGCAAGAAAGATATGATCCTGACAAAACTGTGGCAGAAGGGTGAAGCATTAAAAACTGGAGACAGCTGAGTGATTGTAGAAAAAAAAAGTTGTCTTAATATAACGTTCCATCTATGTTGTCGATCTTCATATATTCTTCAAAAGTGAAAGCAAACACAAAAACTGAATAAAAAACGTAGTAGTGAACTAGTCTCCCAGACACACTCCAACAGTATTCCCAGAATGATCAAAGGAAGCAGTAGAAAGTACAGTTGCATACACTTACCATAAATGTAGATGTTCGAGTGTATTCACTGTTGCAGTCATCACATTTGGGTTATCTGCCTGCAGGTGGCCCTCAGCCGACCTGAATACCAGAGTCTTCGGATTTCTGCGTCGGATGCTGTCACTTCTTTCATGACGTCAGGAGTATAAAACATGCAGCTCATGCCATTACATCAGTTTTTCTTACCCCAGATGTCAGGTGCCCCCACAATAGGAAGCGGTTATATGGTATGGAACACCCCCAGCAAAAAGCAAATACACATGATATAATATATGCCAAACAAGGAGGAAAGGGAAAAGTCAAGAGAAGTCGGCGGGGGGGGGGGGGGGCTGGAGGGATTGTAACCAGGACTGCAACAGTGAATACACTTGAACATCTACATTTATGGTACGTGTACACAAATGTACTATGTTCTTCATGTTTCACTGTTGCAGCCATCACATTTGGGTTGATTCCCAAAGCTAAGGAAGGGTGGAGGTAGTTAAAGAGCATTAGGACTAGCAATAAGGCCCTGTAAGACTGCTGTGGCAAATCCAGCTCTGGATTTAGAAAAGATAGGCAGGTGGTAATGCTTGGTGAAAGTATGTACAGAGCTCCAGGTTGCAGCTTCCAGGATGTCCCTGGTAGGGACTCCTCTAAGAAATGCAGTATAGGTAGAGGCAGACCTGGTGGAATGTGATCGTATCCCATGTGGGGTAGGTTTTCCATGGTGTTTGTAGCAGAAATGGATGCAATGTGCTATCCATTTGGAAATGGTTTGCTTTGAAATGGCCTTCCCCTCTGCCCCTGCAGCAAAGCTAACTAGCAGCTGGTCTCTAAGCTGTCTGTGTACGTCTGTAGAATGCAGTATGATTTCCCCTTTATTCTGAGGATTAGGGAAAAAAGTAGGCAAATGAATGGACTGGTTAAGAGTCACACTAGACACTACCTTGGGCATAAAGGATGGATTAGTCCTGAGGGAAACCCTGTCTGCATGGAAGATAATGAAGGGTTCCCACTGCCATGAGGGCCTGCAGTTCAGACACTCTTCTGGTTGAAGTGATGGCTAGAAGTAAAGCTGTTTTCCAAGAAAGGAATTTCAACCCTGCTGTAGCAGCTGGTTCAAAGGGGGGAAGAGTGAGTTTTTCCAATACAAAGTTAAGGTCCCAGGCTGGAGTGGGAGCCCTCCTGGGGGGTCTTAAATTGTTGGCCCCTCTAAGGAATTGTTTTAGCAGGGAATGAGAGAAGAGGGATGGCGCAGTATTATAATGTGCCGATATGGCAGATGCATGAATCTTAATTGAAGAGAAAGATAGGCCATTGTGGAGCATTTCTGTTAAATAATCTAGAATATGAGGTAAGCTGGGCACCGATGTGCCCATCCCCTGAGCTTGGCTCCAGGAACAGCATCTTTTCCACTTTTCTGAATAGGATTTTCTAGTACTAGGCCTCCCTGCCTCAAGAATGACAATGCTTACTGAGGGTTGCTGGAGGTGAGGTCAGGGAATAAGCCATGCTGCAAGGTCCAGGGTTTGAAGCTGAGGGTGCAGAATCTGGCCCACCTGCTGGGACAGCAGGGAAGGGGGTCTGAGGCAGGTGCCAAGGTTGTAGCACTGTCAGACTACGCAAAATGAGGTACCAGTACTGGCGTGGCCAATATGGTGCAATAAGTATTGTCCTTGGCTTGTCCTGTTTGATCTTTAGTAGAACCTTTGAGAGGAGAGGCATAAACTGAGAAGCTTTCCCAGGTAAAGTACAGGGCATCCACTTTCCAAGCTTGACTGTGGGGAGTTCTGGTACAGAATTTGCTCAATTGGTGGTTCTGAGGGGAGGCAAACAGGTCTACCTCTGGTGTCCCCCATTTGTTCCTCAAGGGCTTGAATATTTTGGGTTCCAGTTTCCATTCATGTGGGTCCACGAGATTTCTGCTTAAGTCGTCTGCCACTGAATTTAGTTTGCCTGGCAGGAATTGAGCTTGTAGATTCACTTGGGGTAGCTTAAGGCTGTGTTCCACAGAGCCCATGGCTAGTCTGCAGAGTGGGTAGGAATAGGTTCCCCCCTGTTTATGTATCACATAACTGTAGTGTTGTCTGTCTTTACCAATAGTTGTCCTGGAAAAATAAGGTCTCTGAAGGCTGTCAGAGCATTCTGTACAGCTAACATTTCTTTTTGCCTGATATACAGGTGCATCTGTTTTGGGTTCTATTTGCCCTGAATGCACTGCTCTACCATGTGAGCCCCCCATGCATAGTCTGATGCGTCTGTTGTTGGGGTTTGAGTGGCAGGGGGCAGAGTGAAAGGGAGTCCCTTGTTGTGGTAGCCCTTAGACAAGGAATAATAGGAATCATTGTTTCCAGGTCCTGAGAATGTTGACACCACAGACTTTTTAGATACCATTGAAGTTTCCTCATATGCAGTCTTGCATATGGAATTAACAGAATGCAAGAAGCCATGAACCCCAGGTCTTGCAGGATTTTTCCTTGCAGATAGCTGGGTTTTTGTGGCCAGTAGTTTGAAGTAGGTTGTCAAATGAACTTGTTTCTCTGGAGTGAGGAATGCCATCTGGGAAGTTGTGTTCAAGCTTGCTCCCGGGAATACAATCTGTTGGCAGTGTAAGGTGTGTGATTTTTTCTTGTTGATGGTGTACCCCAGTGAAGTTAAAAGTCTCTTAACAAATGCCAGGTGCTATAATAGCAAGTCCTGACTCTCTGCCTGAATCAGGCAATCGTCCAAGTATGGGTAAATCTGAATATTTCTCTGCCTGCAAAATGCAAGAGCAAGGCACTTTGTGAATACCCTGGGCGCAGTAGATAAGCCAAAGGGAAGTGCAGAGAACTGATAGTGCATGGAGCCTGACCTGAAGCGTAGGAATTTTCTGCAGGATTCCCTTACTGGGATGTGCAGGTAGGCTTCTTTTAAGTCTAGAGTTGCCAGTCAGGCATCCTTGCTAGCATAGGAAGAAGCTGCTGAAGAGTTAGCATTTTGAATTTTGGAACCACCAGACAGGTGTTGAAAACAGAAAGGTCCAGGATAGGATACCAGGAGTTTTCTTTTCTGGGAACCAGGAACAGTCTTGAATAAAAAACTTGTCCTCTTTGTTCTGCTGGGACAGGATGAACAGCCCTGATACTGAGGAGAGAGAGCACTTGTTTATGGGCCTCCGCACACTGATTTGGGGGGAGGTCTGGCCATCCACTTGGGGATGCGAGTGAGTGGAAGTGGAATCTGTATTCTAGGGAAACTATGTTTAAAACCCATTTGTCTTGGGTAATGAGTTCCCAGTTTTTTGCATGCAGGGCGAGCTTTCCTCCTAAGGGAGCAAGTAGTTAAGCAAGGCTTGGTAGAGTTAAGGATAAGTTATTGTGCCATTTTTCCATTGGGGGGGTGGCTTACTACTCCCTGCTTTGGAAGTGGGAGCCCCCACTGTTTGATCTGTGCATAGCCTGAGACTGAAGTCTTGGTGGTCTGCTGCTCCTGGGTTTGGACTGAGAAGGCCTGGAAGGGACTGGAAAGGACCAGTTCTTTGAAGGCCAATGCCTACTGAATCTAGGTGGCTGTACTTGTACGATATCTTTAACAGTTTGCATAGATTTAGCTTTTTCCTCCATCCTTTTGAGGACGACTTCTGCTTTGTTGCCAAAAAGGCACTCTTGGTGTAAGGGTGCATCCAGTAATTTAGCTTTAACATGATCTGGCAAGTTTTGTTCCTTAAGCCAAGCATGCCTTCTAAGTACAGACCCTGTGACAGCAGTCCTGCAAGATGCTTCTAAAGCATCAAAACCACATTGCAAAGTATGTTTACCTGCTTGATCAGCAGAATGCATTAACTCTTGTAAATCTTTGTGTTCAGCACAGACGGGAATCAACATCATTTTCTGTTTAATTAATACCATAATATGCTGCTGATACTTTAACATATGAAACTGGCAATTTAAAGCCCTAATGGCCAAAGTAGCAGAAGTATATACCTTCTTACCTAATCTGTCTAAAGCAATAGAATCCCTATCAGAAGGGGTAGGATTTTTGGCAGTAGTAGTTTTAATGCCTTTTGGTCCTTGGGAAATGGTCTCTGGATCCGCAGTAGGATTCTTGAAAAGGAATTTGTGAGAGTCCGGTACTCTGTAGTACCTGTCAGGTTTCCTGGGAGCTGGAGGCAAAGTGTCTGGGGTAAGGCTGGATTCCAAGAAAACATCATCTACAATCTCCAGAACAGAAAGGATAGCTAGAGGCCTGTGTTGAGGCAGGTTTAAAAATTCCCCAAGTCTCTTTTTGGACTGAGAATAGTCCTGGCTTTCCCAGTGAAAATGCTCCCTAAGGGTATGCAAGGTTTCACCAAAAGAAAAATCTTCTGGAGGGGAAGCACAGGGAATGGAATCCTCTGCATCAGAATCCTCATAAGTAGATAAGGGAAAATCCTGGTAGTCAGAAGGAACAGAGATATCAGATTCCTGATCAGAAGAATCAGAAAGAAAATCAGTTCTAGGTCTCTTAGAGGGGGAAAGCTGGCTTCCCTTAATTAAGGTAATAAGGCCTTCAGTCATTCTAGTCATTTGTTTTTGAGGCATATGGGCCTGAGAATGCACTTTGGCCGTCGGTTTTCTAGGCTTAGTGCGAGCTTTAGACCTGAGGAATTCGGCATTATTAGCTTGAAACAAAGTCATCTGTTTGATATGAAAATCGGTATGCCTGAATACACCATCAGAAGCTGGTATCTGCACAAAGGCTCCGGACCCATCCAAGGTAGAGACATCCGCAGGTTCCCTAGTCGAAGAAGCATCTCGTGGCATATCAAACTCCGAATGGGTCGCAGTAATGGCCTGCGAATCTGTAGTAGTGGGTATCAGGGGCTGCAAAGGCACCTCACTAAGTACCGGCGGACTGGCGACTAGCTTATCGGAAGTGTCGTCGGCAGTTTTGGACCTATGCAGTCTGTCTCTGTCTTTTAGGGGAAATGGTTTGAATGACAGAGTTTCATTGAAACCATTTTTGCTGGATCAAGCTTTAAAACACTAAATCTCTGAGAAACAAGTATTATTATATTATATATGTTGCATATATGTATCTGCAAAGTGTGTATATATGTTTTCTTTTTATTATATTATATATGTTTTTGGATATTATGTTGTCCACAAATAGGAATGTGTTATTTATTGGAAGTAGTTTTTTGAATACAGAGCTCTTTATATTTAGTGTGTGCATTTGAGAAACTGAAGAATAAGTTATATCTAACATGCCATTAATAAGGTTTTTATAATTCTGTATTATTACTGATTTTTTATGAAGAAATTCAGAATATGTATTTTGTCCCCCACCCTCTTTTTATACACATGCATATATATATAAATATATATTTATTATCACAAGCTATTTATATGCATATAGATCAGTATTATAGTAGAATTGTGACTAAGAGTTTTTACCATGTGTTTTTTAATAGGCATTTTATTGTTTTTTGATAGAAGTGATGCCATATTTAAATGGATTTGGAGTGCTTTGTTACTGTTTTAAGTCTGAAGAAGCATCCTTGGAGACACGAAAACGCTTACTTTGTGGAATAAAGAGTATATTTCAAGATACATTCAGTGGTTTGCTTCAATTGTTGTGGAGTACCTGCATTCTTTTACATTTGGTTCTGTCTGAACAGTTTTTGTTTGGAGGTACCTTACCCTTGTGGTGCTTAATTTTTTTCTGTGTCTCTGTCTTTATCCTTAAATTTTTTCAGAAGATCAGTAGTCGGATGGCTTAACAAAGCCATTTCGGAGTACGGAGATCGAGAACGAAAGTATTTAGCTACAAAAATAGCCCGACGACAAATAGTTCGGGCGTTGAACAAGGCACAAAACTGACAACGAGGGACATCGTGGTCTGGGCATAAACAGGTGACGCAGTAAGAATGAAAATCTCTAGGAGGTATTTGCTTTCCACAGGCAAGACAATTGTTCATTTTTTCTGACATCGGGTAGAGCAAGAAAAAAGGATCCTCAAAGGGGTACTAATCTTTTTGAAGACTTCAGGTCTGAAACTCGAAAACGAAAATTTCAGGTGTCGGCCGACCGGCACATGCGAACTGCTTCTGCATCGGGCACCGCACGGCAAGAAAGACTGATGTAATGGTGTTGGCTGCATGTTTTATACCCCTAACGACCTGACATCATGGAAGAAGCGACAGCATCCGACGCAGAAATCCGAAGACTTTGGTATTCAGGCCGGATGAGGGCTACCTGCAGGCAGATAACCCAAATGTGATGACTGCTACAGTGAAACACGAAGAACATCAATAAAATCCTTTTATTAAGTGATAAAAACACTGATAAAATAACTGGTAAGTGCTTTAGTTTAATAAAGTATTAAACTTCATCAGACACCATGTTCTTTACATCACTTCCTTATATACTCAAATAGTTCAAATTCACTGGATGAAAAAAATGCAAATCAATCAATGAACCCACCACCATAGCCTGCCTAAAAGGTACCACATACACAATAAAACCCAGAGAATTGTATATGTGTATACTTTCTAATGGAAAAAACTTAATAAAATAAAATACTGAATAAGCATTACTAAAAACTTGTGTATAAAATAATGACTATAAAGTGCTAAAGTTTTGTTCTCTCCAATGCTTTTAACCTTAGCACTGGGGTAATGGAGCTACACTCATTTATCCCAGGCCAACTGTCAGCCTGCAAACAAATTTTCCATCTAAGTTCCTTAGATTCTAAAAGTATCCCCCATGTTTTTTTGTCATTAATTTCAACCTGATCAATGACTAAAAATCTAAACCGATGCTCTAAATTGTCACAAACATGTTTAGCTAAGGCATTATTTAAGTTATGTTTTCTTATAGCATAGTCATGTTCATAAATCTGTTGACTAAATTTCCTCTCTGTTTTACCTATGTAGAAGGCTGGGCAGAAGTCACACGATGCTAAATAAATCACTGCTTTTGAATTGGAGTTGTATTTTATTTTTATATGGTATGTAGAATTCTGTACCAGAAAATTGTTTGTTACTTGTATTTTATGGCACCGTGCACATGCCCCGCACTTAAACATAGCATGCGTACTATAACTATTCATAAACTGTTTCTCCTTAAATATGTCTTTAAAATTCATTCCCTTTCTGTAGGCAATAACGGATCTTTCACCTATTAGTTTTCGAATGTTAGAGTCATCTGTTAATATAGGCCAGTTCTTTTCAAATATGGACCTTGACTTTCTAAAGTTTTCACTAAATGTAATGGTTAAAGATCTTGAAAAATCGAAGACTTGTTCAGTACCATACTTTTGAGTGTCTGTAGTTATACCAGGCTCTATCATACAATAAACAACCTCTTCTACTACTGCGTCTATTGAGTGACATTCATCTCTCAGAATGGGCTGAAAATGTCCAATCATTCTTTTCCTTGTGACTTTCTGAATCAGGTCATCGATTAATTCTACAGGGTAAGCTCTTTTAAGGAATATCGAGAGTAAAGTATTGCACTCCTGAATAAAATCTTCTTGTCTGGTGACCATTTGAGTTGCCGTAACTAACTGCCCCTTCACTACAGACCTTTTTTTGATGCTGGGGATGTGAACTACTGTGGTGAAAGAAAAAGAGTAAGTCTCTTTCCTGTGAATTGTGGTGACATATCTCCCCTTCACTTCATCCTTAAATAAGTGAACATCCAAATAATTAATAAACATTGAAGTTCGCATTCAAAGTGAATTTAAAGAATAAAGTGATGTTATTTATGTATTCCAGGAATTGCTCAAGTGCAGCGAGTGATCTCTTCCATGCAAGGCAAATATCGTCCTGGAACCTATGGTATATGTTCTAATGTGGTTATTGTAGGAGGACTGAAAAACAAAATGTTTTTCCCATTATGCCATGACTGCATTGGTGTTATGCCCCATCACAAGGTGAACCCATGGCAATACCCCTTTTCTGTAAATAGCACTTGTTACTGAATGTTATATAGTTATTAGTAAGTACCAGCTCTAATAGCTCCAATATTACGGTAATAGTATCATGGGGGGGGGTCCTATGTTCTATAAGTATTTCGTGGACCCACACCAGTCCAATGTCCTGCAGTATAACTGTGTAAAGGTCACATACATATATGGTCACCAGTTTATCTGTTTGGCTGTATTGTATTTTGTTTAAGGAAGCCAAAAAGTCCATGAGTTCTTACACATCTGAAGTTCTTTAATTCGAAATCTAAATATTGTGCACAAGCAAAGGTTATTGAATCCCTCCCATCCACTAAAGGTCTCATAGGGGGATGGTGTAGACTTTTATGGATTTTGGGGATTGCAAAAACCACTGGTATTCTAGGGGTCAGAATGTTGAGATAGATGTACAAGTGTGCATCTATCCTTCTTTCGAGGAAAATGTCACCTGAGTATAGATCTTCCTATATGCTCCATTTATTTAATTACGTGTAGTTTCCTCATATGTGTCGGTCTCTAACAGTTCATTCATTTTGTAATTGTACATGTTCAGACTCATAATGACTACCTCACCCCCCTTATCAGGTTTCTCAATTTTGTTAAGATTCATCTTACCATCCAAGAGCCTGCTTTTACATTTATGCACGTTCATTGAATCTAGTTCACATAATTTTTCATACATGACTAATCTAAGATGGAGTGGTGGGTTAAATGTCGAACTAATCCCATATGTGCACTTAGTGTGGGTGTTGCCGACATTATTTTGATACACAATAAGGAAAGGTTCAATTTTCTCAAATACAACTTTAAGTCTATCATGATGTCAGTAACTTAAACAAATGGGTTGGAACAAATGTCATGCCCTTACATGCACATAAGAGAAATTATAAATTTTAAAGTCATTTTGCACATTCAAAACGATGGTACATCCACCAAATTGGCTTTCATGGTCATTTAAAATCACACCATCGTGGTCAACAACCTGATGGAAAAACCTATGTCTTCCAGTTTTTGTTCCTTGGTCTGGCTCCCTGAAACCCTGCTCCTTGAAACCCCAGTTGTTGCTCTTGTCTGCCATTATAGTCATTCTTATTTCTAATTCTCTCTGACCTTCTTAGCCCTGGGTATTCAGTGTCATAGTACAAAGTTGCTCCATGTTCTTCTAAGTCAGCCACATTCCCCAAATCCTGGTTGTCATAATTATTTACAGGAAAGTTTTTCCTATTATTATAATTTCTACGTTTGTTCTGAAAGCTGGGTGGTTTTGGGTATGCTAAGCCATTCACATACTCATTTAAGTCCCTGTTAGTTTTCTTTTTTCCAGCTTTTAGCTTTTCTAAGTATTGCTCTATGCTATTATAAATTCTCAGATGCTCGTACTTTAGTTGTTCATATGAAGCATCTTCCCTTATGTTTTGTCCAAAACAGTCACGTCTTTACTGAGGATTTCTACCTCTTTATCATTACATTTAATAAGCAATTTGAGCAATTCAATATCAAACCTGTCGAACATTTTTAACAGGTCAGCATGTAAAGTTGAATTATTAGACAAGCCAGTAGGGTATTTCCAAATACGTAAACCCTTGGGAACAATATTACACCGAATACACTCCCTCAGGTATGCAGTTTCAAGGTGCAGTTTTTTACATTTCAACAACTTATTGTCAAAATTGTTTTGCTTACCCTCCAAGGTGGAGCCAGTCCGTTCCTGTCCTGGAATAAAGAAAAAAAAAACAGCGTGGAATTTCTCTCCTGTTGGAAAAAGGAGTTCCTTATCTATGAACACCATTAGTAGCAATTCCTTGTCCAGGCGACTTCCCTCGTAACCCAGACTGTGTATTTCCAGCTGCAGGACCGGTAGGTTCCTGCAAGTTGAGTTGTGAGGCAGCAGCAAAACAAAGTGTAGAGTAAAAATCAAAGGCTGATCCCTCTGGCTCCCCCATGTGGATGATTCACAGTGGGAGGCATTTCTCTAGCTGAACCAATCCATTTATATAGGTAGTCCATCCGTTGGTTAAGCTGCATTATCAAAGCTGTTAAGTTACCGATGCTCTTCTCAAAGCCATCTTGTCCACTGGGAATGGAAAGCTGGGGGGGGGGGGGATCTAGTGCACTTCCAGAAGCCGTGAACCACCAAAAGTGAAAACAAACACAAAAACTAAATAAAAAAACAAAGTAGTGAACTAGTCTCCCAGACACACTCCAACAGTATTCTCAGATTGATCGAAGGAAGCGGTAGAACAATAAAATCCTTTTAATAATCGATAAAAACACTGACAAAAATAACTGGTAAGTTCTTTCATTTAATAAAGTATTAAACTTCATCAGACACCATGTTCTTTACATCACTTCCTTATATACTCAAATAGCTCAAATTCACTGGATGAAAAAAATGCAATTCAATCAATGAACCCACCACCATAGCCTGCCTAAAAGGTACCACATATACAATTAATCCCAAAGAATTGCAGTTATATTTTCCCTTTATATGGTATGTAGAATTTCGTACCATAACATTGTTTACTTGCATTTTATAGCAACATGCACATGCCCCGCACTTAAGCATACCATACATACTATGACTATTCATAAACTGTTTCTCATTAAATATGTCTTTAAAATTAATTCCTTTTCTGTAGGTAATAACGGGTCTTTCACCTATTAGTTTTTTAATGTTAGAGTCATCTGTTAATATAGGCTATTTCTTTTCAAATATGGACCTTAACATAAAGAAAACACAACTTAAATAATGCCTTAGCTAAACATGCTTGTAACAATTTAAAGAATCGGTTTAGATTTTTAGTCAATGATGAGGTTGAAATTAATTATAAAACACCACGGGGGTTACTTTTAGAATCTAAGGAACTTAGATGGCAAATCTGTTTGCAGGCTGACAGTTGGCTGGGGATAAATGAGCATAGCTCATTACCCCAGTGCTAAGGTAACGCATTAGAGAGAAAAAAGATTTTAGCACTTTACAGTCATTATATTTTATAAATAAATTTTTAGTAATGCTTATTCAGTATTGTATTTTATTAATTTTTTTCCATTAAGAAGCATACACATACACAATTTTTGGGGTTTTATCGTGTATGTGGTACCTTTTAGGCAGGCTATGGTGGTGGGTTCATTGATTGATCTATGTGCCATATGCATCACCTGTTCTTGCTATTATATAGGCATGACAGAAAGTTAAAAAAATCACATATATGAACATCTATATGACATAAAGAATAAAAAAGAGACTAACGCTCTCAGCAAGCATGTAATGGAGAATACTGACCATAAGTTTCAATTTTTTACTATAGACATCAGTATTGGTATGAGAAGTGGTACACGGTCACTACTACTTGAAAAAAGAGAACTATACTGGCAATTACGTTTGAATGCTGGGAACTGCCCAGGCCTGAACAAACATATTTCCATTAGCCCTAATTTGAAATTAAAGGCATTAAAAAGGTAAACATATATCTCACCATCAACAATAAATAGTCATATTAAAAATATTCATTTTAAATCTAATTTATTTATACATTTTTAACATATTTATTGTATAAAGATGTTAATGTGTGATTGGTATTGATTTCTTTTAACATTTTAAGTACATTTAGTTTTTAGTATTTAATTGCACAAATATCTATTTTATATAAATATATATACATTATTTATACATACATATATTTGTCTGGGAGGGTGGCCGAAATAGGCTTTCTACTTTTTTAGATACCCTTTCTGCTTCTATACCATTTCTCAAATTCAAATTATCTTCTTGCGGATTACAAGCTACGTTTTTGGATACTTCAGTTTCTTTTAATCCTGATTCCCTTTCTTGGTCATCTTCCTTACATAGGAAAAGCACATTTAGGAATAATTATTTGGAATACACTAGCATGCATCCTTTATTTATGAAACATAACATGGCTAGGGGACAGTTCATTCGTATTTCCAGGTTAGTCAGTGATGACTCTGTTTTTTTAAGAGAATGTGCATTACTTAAATCTCTCCTCATTGATAGACATTACCCTGAACATGTTTTAGATTCCATTATTGCCGAAGTTACTGATGCTAGACCTTCTAAGTTTCCACCCATTATTACTTCAGGTTTTTCTCCTAATAAATTTAACTATACTTCTAACCCCACTACCACTGTGCTTGGTGACCATTCCATCTCTTCCACTGACCTGACTACTACTTCTTCCCAAAATACTGCTACTACTTCCTCCCAATATATTCCCCCCCGGGACTGGACGATTGCTTTTCCTGTTCCCATTTGCAGAGATTCAACTAATATCAAGTATATCATCTCCCATAACTGGGATATCTTAACTAACAGCCAAGAGATTTTCAATAAACTGGGTTCTTCACCCACCTTTTTGTATAAAAAAACTAAGTCTCTCAGATTTGCCTTTGAGAATAGGGATTCCAATTTCATGCTTGATCCACATATTTCACAATGTCTTAATCCTGGCATGTTTTCTTGTGGTTGCTGTGTTGCCTGTCCATTTATTTTCACAGGTAACACGTTTACTTTCACCCACAACAACCTCTCAGTACAGTTTCACAAACACTTTGATTGTAAGTCAGATAATGTAGTTTATGCTGCGGTGTGCACTGCATGTCCAGCTTTTTATGTTGGGAAGACTTCCAGACTTTTTTCAACTAGAATTAAGGAACATTTAGCAGCCTTGAGGAATAATGACACTAGGAATGCATTGTACAAACATAAACTACTCTGTCATAATTTCTCTAGTTTTCAGTTTTTTGTTTTACATAAAGTGGACTCTTTCTTTGGGGATGTGAATAATTTATTAGAAGTTAAAGAGTTACTTTGGCAGTTAAAACTAAATGCAGATTCACCTCCTGGTTTGAATGAAGCCTTAAATGTTAAGTGTGTATTACGGTGGGGGCACTAATTTCCTGTGTTTCTTGTGCTTAAGGGTGGAGAAACTTATGTTTTCATGATTGACGTTCTCTGTGTTTCTTGTACCTAAGGGTGGAGACACTGTCTTTGACTGACATTTTTAACACTCACTCATTTAGTACTGTGATTTTTGATTGACATTTATACTGCTGTTCTTTCACTGGACATCTTGTTATATTATAGGCTGAAGTTTTTTGGTACCTCCCTCTTTGTATTATATCTTGTCACTCTAACACATTTTTGTATCATTGTCTGAAGAAGTCCTATCTACTATTAAAGGGACGAAAGCTTATTACTGGCTTATTTTG